>NW_015283155.1:0-331 GCF_001447785.1 Gekko japonicus | reverse complement strand
TTCTATTCCTGCCTCTTAGGGAGCAGCAGTGAAAGTTCAAAGCTTTAACTTTCAGAGAGCCTTAGCTAAAAATCTTTCCCTTTCTAACTTACTTATTTGTCTTCCCTGCTCTTTCTAACTTCCTTTCTAATTTTCCTCTAATTAAATTCTGTCTCTTCGGCGTGAGTCAAGACCATCACACGTCTCACGCCGACTCAAGACGCGCCTGAGCGCAAACGGCCGTGAAACATGCGATCGGCTGAGGAACAAAATGACGGTTTTTCTTCTGGTGAGGAGGGACAGGACGCCGCAGCCGCGGCCGCCTGTGGGTCCAACTTGCCCTCCGGGCTTG
>NW_015283154.1:0-331 GCF_001447785.1 Gekko japonicus | reverse complement strand
AATTTTAAAAAATCAGGGAACTGCTGCCTCATATTGTCCACTAGATGGAAATTTATTTCTACCCATACAAGCTGGTTGAAGAGAAGACTACTTCTATGCATGTACAAAATTGCTGTTCTCCCAGAGCCTGTTTCCAGACACATTTCAGGGCTGCTTCACACATTATAAGATTTCCTTCTATGTAATTCCATCCAAGTTCTCCTGCCAGTTAAAATAGGCTGTGTTCCAAAACAGGCAAAGCTGACAATCCTTCTGCCATTTCATTTTTGATGTAATATTTAAATTCAGCAACTTTATCTTGTTCTTCAAAAATATACACATAATTCTTTTT
>NW_015283153.1:0-331 GCF_001447785.1 Gekko japonicus | reverse complement strand
GGACTCCACAGCTTAGAGGGGGCATCGCTAAGGACTCTTGGCAGGTGATCTTCCTACCAGTGTTTTAACACCATCCTTGATTCTTCTTTCTCCACTGCAGCAAAAGATCTGAGCCAATCCGATCCATCAGCCCCGCCGGCTACCCCAAAGAAGGTGCCTACCACCCCATCTACATCATCCCAGACCAGATGGAGCAGTGCATTTATGCAACTGAGGTAATGGATACACACTCACTCCTTGACCCTGCCTGTTTCGCTCAGGGGTCTGGGAAGACAGCCGGGTGCCGAGTTCTTGTGCTGTGGCGACTGAAAGGAGCCTCTCAATCTCAGAG
>NW_015283152.1:0-331 GCF_001447785.1 Gekko japonicus | reverse complement strand
AGTGTTGTTAAGGTGCTCTGTGTGGGGGCACTGTTGAGGTGTATCTCGGGAGGGAGGCCTGCTGCCCCTGCCCGTGGGACTGTCCTTGGTCACAGCTCACGGCTGACCTTGCTCGAAATGCTGGGGGGGGGATGGTCACCCACCGCCACAGTGAGACGTTCTAAGCAGTCCGACCCCATCCACTTAATACCTGCGTGACTCAGTTTGGTCCTGTCAGGTGGAGCTCTTGCTTCAGTTTCCAGTTTTGTATGTTAGCCGTCATTGTTGGGAGTTGCTCCCTTGCAAATAAACGGCTGATGCTGTTGAGCCAGCTTGACTCTGCTGAATGGAC
>NW_015283151.1:0-331 GCF_001447785.1 Gekko japonicus | reverse complement strand
CTTCTTTCTTTGGTCTGGTTTCCTCAGTGCAATAATTGAGCTGTTGGTTGTCTTTTTGAAAATAATAATAAAGACAGAAGGTGTGTGGGTGACTGTGGGAGGAACCTTGTTTCCTGTAGGATGTGGGGAAGGTGTGGAAAGAAACATGCAAGTCACAAATGAATAAGATAGTCAACAAATAATTAGTGACCTGTCTTTTAGGATTCATAATATTTTTCATTTTAGATAAGAATAAAAGGGTGTGGGGGTGGGCATTGCGCAATGCACCAGTGAGTGTTTATGTCAACCGCAGATGATGCAGAGAAAGAGAGACAGAGCAAAATCTGAACAT
>NW_015283150.1:0-331 GCF_001447785.1 Gekko japonicus | reverse complement strand
ATAAATCCCCCGTTTTGATTTGCTGAAAAGCGCTGTTAGTATCGCCTTGCGGTTATACAACTGGAGAGGCTCCAGGATCTCTTGTCCGGGGACCTGCGATATATCTGCCAAGAGCGATGCCGTCCTAGCAGTTCTTTCCTGGGTCCTTGCTGAGCCACTTTGGATCGGCGGTATATCGAGACTTTCAGAAATTCGAATCTCAAAATTTTGACCCATTTTGAATTGCCTTAAATAAACACATTTCACAGCCCACTGTCTTTCCTCTCTGTTCAGAAGAATGTTTATGCTCACGTTGACTGAAAAGACTCGAATCTGGGAGAACCAGGTTTGA
>NW_015283149.1:0-331 GCF_001447785.1 Gekko japonicus | reverse complement strand
TTCATTTCTACGTTTACCTGTTTATATCTTGACATATTAAACATGTGCCCCTCCTCTGATGCAGACTTTTCCCACATATTATCCAAATCTGCTTCCACATGAAGATTTTGCTTTTTTCTGTTCAAACTGCAGAAGCTTTCGAAGATATTTTAGCATTCACTTGACACTTTCCTCTAGTCACCCACTCTCTGTATTTTCCTCTGCTTTGCTGTTGTCTTTCCTAAACCTGGTGTGATATTTTTGAAAGATCACTGTCAAAGCCTGTTTGTATGCTTTGTGGATAGGAAGGTATGCCTTTTTGCAGGTCCTGTCCATATTGACATCATTTCCC
>NW_015283148.1:0-331 GCF_001447785.1 Gekko japonicus | reverse complement strand
GAATAATCACCAACAAATACTGGAGGATGTAAATTTATTAGAGATATCATATACATTACTGGACAGCATGGATCCCCACCCAGATCAGAGTAATCTGGAAATAAGGGGATTGTACACAAATCTGAAGAAGAAAAAGTGAGGGGAGTTAAAACATCCCAAATCATTGAAGGTACGATATTAAAGCAAAAAAAAAAAAAAGTGACACAGAGCTTCTAGATCTTGATTTCTATTTGGGTGCTTTTTAGCAACCCCAGAAAATATTGTTGAATTATAAAGAAAACAACAGCAGTGGGCAGGAAGGAAGGAAGTGGTGATTATGGCAAAGAGGAGG
>NW_015283147.1:0-331 GCF_001447785.1 Gekko japonicus | reverse complement strand
CACACACACACGGGGAAAGTTCAACAATACCTACGAGAACGAATTGTTCTGGGCTTCGGCCAGCCGCAGCCTCTTGGCGTGGTTCTTCCCTTGGTAGTGTGCCTGGGCCACGGCTGGGGAGCTGAACGAAGCGTCGCACAGTTTGCAGTAGTCGTTCTCGGTGGCCAGGATCACACGGCCGCCCGGTTTGGACGAGGCCCCCTGTGCAGAAAGGACGAGGGCGTTAAGAGAAACCGAGGCAGCTCATTTTGTACGACGCGGTCTCCCACACTCTTTGTGGAGCGCAGGGCTAGCTCTGTAACAAGAGGAAGCAATGGGCCTCAGATAGAAG
>NW_015283146.1:0-331 GCF_001447785.1 Gekko japonicus | reverse complement strand
AAATTAACTTGTTTGGTTAAATCTGTGGGCTGTGTGTCTCTGGGAAAGAAATAAACATCTCGATGTATATGTATGTATACACACGTGTGTATATAATGATATGACTAAACGGTGGCAGTGTGTGAACAGAATGGTATGTGAATGGAACAGTATGTGAGCGAAGAAGGGGAATCACATAAAGTTACATTTGATGCTTGTACAACTGAACATGTGTGTTAAACCCCACCATTTGTCCAGGAACAGGTCTCTGGTTTCATTCACAAAGTGAGCTTTTTTGGCTCTTTCCAACAGGTCTGTGCATGGAAGAAGAAGAGGATGATATTGGATTTAT
>NW_015283145.1:0-331 GCF_001447785.1 Gekko japonicus | reverse complement strand
CTGTTTAATTTTGTATATTCTGGCATCAGTTTTTGTAGGTTAGCTTTAAACTTTCTCACCTGAGTGGCTATTCCTCATGTTGAGGAGAGAGCCAGAAGACAGAGTGTGAAGCGGTTCCACTCACTCTTCAGATATGCAAGGGTTGACGGGGAAAGACAGCCCTGCATACTTGGAAGCAATCTGATAATTCTAAAGGTTGTTACATACAATATAGCTATTAATAAGTGTGTGTGTGTGTGCAGTAGCGCATAGTGCTTATAGTGGTTCTTATGATTGATGACTGAGTCTCTATTAGCCTCAGAACCACTGGTATAGCATGAAAAGTCTGAGG
>NW_015283144.1:0-331 GCF_001447785.1 Gekko japonicus | reverse complement strand
GGCATATCCTATAACTTTCCTTGTCCCCGTCTTTCTCTTGGTCTTTGCCCTGCAGGGTTCTCGGCAGCGTCTCCCAGTTCGAAGAATTCGGCCGGGTCTTCCACTGCCCCAAGAACTCCCCCATGAACCCGGCTCACAAATGCTCCGTCTGGTGAAGTGCAAACCCACTCCTTGCCCCGGTGTGTGCCAAGGTCCCTGCTGGATCCATCGCTGCTCTATTCCTAGCCCACTGGCTGGACGGAGGGGGGGAAACTGTGCCTGCCGCCCCTCTCTGGCCCCGTTCTCTGGGATTCATGGACAAACCGGACAGACTCCTGATGCCTGTGGGGAA
>NW_015283143.1:0-331 GCF_001447785.1 Gekko japonicus | reverse complement strand
GTGTGGCCGGGGCCATTATAATTTATTTATTACATCAGACTTACATCCCGCCCTCCCCGTAAACGGGCTCAGAGAGGGTAAAGCCATATAAATATAGATGCAATTCAAAACATTCATTGGAATACAATAAATAATAAAACACCATCAAAACAATCAAATATTGCACAATCGATGGCGTCAGTTCTCAGGGGGTGAAGGTCTAAAACTAAAAACTGCCAGATAAGAAGGGGGGGGAGCAAGAGGGAGGAAGCCAGTCCAGGTGGAAAGTCCGTTGCTGTTCTCAACCGTACACCTGGTGGAACAGCCATTGCCTTCCTCTGCAGAGTCTTCC
>NW_015283142.1:0-331 GCF_001447785.1 Gekko japonicus | reverse complement strand
TATGCACACTACATAATCAAAGCAAGCGGGAAACTGGATGAGACTCTATTAGCCATAATGACATAATGCATAGCTGATTGAATAAAAGCCAATGCATGCCTGAGTTTTTGAGATCTGGCATGGATCATAAATCCTCAAATCAGAATAACACTGGTGTTCAGAGAACTGGTACTTAGGGAGTTAGAGAAGCAGAGGAACTCCGGATTTCAACTCCATCCCTGGATTTAAAATCCGTGTCCAGTTCTTCCCAAAATTAAAGCATTCAAGATGTATTGAACACTTGGCTGGAAGCAATCAGTCTAGTGTCATGCCCAAGAGAGGACTTAAGAAC
>NW_015283141.1:0-331 GCF_001447785.1 Gekko japonicus | reverse complement strand
GCAGTGAATTCCATGTGTTAATCAGTCTGCAGACTGTGCATAGCTCTCTGGCGCATGCTATTCCAACATTGTGGGAGCCTGCTGGTTGAGTGTATTGGGAGCACGCAGGAGGTCCCTAACGTGACGTTTGAGCCGGACACCGTGTGGATTTTCCACGTAGGTACCGCTTCCGCTCATGTGAACCAGAACGCTCGGGGGTTCTTGTGAATGGAATGGAAGCTGTACCCACGTGGGAAATCCACACGTTGCCCAATCTACATGGTATAGGATCTCACACATCACACTTTCTAAATGCCTTGCTGGTGGGCTCCCAGAGTACATGAATGGAATG
>NW_015283140.1:0-331 GCF_001447785.1 Gekko japonicus | reverse complement strand
GTTGCATTATTAGCACGGACTAAATCAACCAAACGTTGTACTATTCATCCTTGTTAGACAGATAATTAAAGCAGTTACATGAGTCCCCCAAAGTGTCTTGCTCCAAAAATAAGCAAGGAACCCCTTCCGAGAAGAAGGTCTTGATCAGTTCAGCTTCCCATATTTATAGGATTTTAACATCATCTCTTAACAATAGCTAACTGATAAGGGCATACTGTTTTGGCCCCAAGCTGACAGACTCGTCTTTGAAGAATATTTTCATTTCTTTCCCACCCCTCCCCCTTTTCATTTCTGTGAACTGGGACATTCTTGACATACTCAGACTTTTCTG
>NW_015283139.1:0-332 GCF_001447785.1 Gekko japonicus | reverse complement strand
ATTTTTTGGGAGGGGGCCTCGGAGGGGCTTCCAGCTAATTAAAATCAAAGTACAGTGCAGAGGGTAAGTCAGAGCACTTTGGGGGCAGTCCAAGGGAGGGGGCCCAGAAGAAACACTAGGGGGCCAGGCCCCGTGGGCCCCATGTTAGCTACGGGCCAGGGACCATGACAGCACAGGGGGAAAGGGGATTCCTGCCTTCCCCTGTGTTGTTTTTCCAATCCAAAACTGCACCAGAGGATATCTTTGCAAGCATGCTACCCCTCGTACTGTTTCAGGCCCAAAAACCGGCATGCTGCACAAAAACCTGACTCCTTGCATGCCACAGTGGTCCC
>NW_015283138.1:0-332 GCF_001447785.1 Gekko japonicus | reverse complement strand
TACACGCCCAGGGAAATGATGATTACCACATTGGGGTCAGGAAACAATCCTAGAGGCTTTTGTCATATTGTCTGGGCATGGAACAGCAGTCACTGCGAGTATGGAGGGGGAGGTGTTTGTGAATTTCATGCCTTGTGCAGGGTTTGGACTAGATGACCCTGGCTGTCCCGTCCAACTCAATAATCTACATAAGTAAAAAGTGCAGTCAGTGGACGGGCCCAGCATTCGATGTTGTTGTTTAAAAGTTCGGGAGGAATGTTATAAATTCCAGGGTTTTCCCCCCTCTTGAATTGATGTATAAGCGACTTGGACTGCAAGAAGATCAAATCAGT
>NW_015283137.1:0-331 GCF_001447785.1 Gekko japonicus | reverse complement strand
ACTCCTGGCAGGGCTGGCAGCATGTAGGACCTCCAGCACCCAGTGGCGAAGTTTGGGAGGTAGCGGGCATCCTTTGTGAACCAACAGTTTGTGTTGACGTGACTTGTAATCCTGGAACTCAGGGGCTTGACAACCGTATGACCATCTCCCCCTCACACAGTTGAGGACCCAAGAAATCGTGGAATCCCTTGCAGAATACGAGGTGACATCGGAGGCATGAAGCGGTGGGTGTGGAAGCTCCTCGATGGCCATCGTTTTGCAGGCGTGTGATGGGTGATTGTCTTTTCCAGATCGGTAGGCGGCTCCCAGAAATCTCTTCCCTTCTCCCTGC
>NW_015283136.1:0-331 GCF_001447785.1 Gekko japonicus | reverse complement strand
CTTCGTATAGTATAGGATACTATAATTACAACTTGATATGGTGTATACAGAGCCATCAGTGATAGCCTTATACAAGCAAAAGACATATCTGCCCTTGAAGAGCTGAGTGTCTGAAATTTAACAATGGTAACAGGGAATTTTCTTGGCCCGTTGCTACCTTGCAGCCTCTGTTTTCCTCAATTATAAAGAGGGGAATAATATGACTAACACAAGTTGTATTATAACACACTAAGAAAAATGAGTTTTTGACAAGCAGGGGACCACAAGAATTGCAGAGGGGCATCTCATTTCCCTCTCCACTGCTATTTCTTCTTTCCCTTTCCTAAAAGCC
>NW_015283135.1:0-331 GCF_001447785.1 Gekko japonicus | reverse complement strand
CAAAATCCAGTCCCAAAAGTCAAGCCAGTTCTAAAACAAAAGCCAGTCCCCAAAGTCAAGCCAGAGAACCGTTACCAGAGAGGTTGTCCAGAGAGCATAGTCAAAAGGCCCAAGGTCACACTCAGACAGGGGGTTCACAAAGCTGAAGTCGAAGGTCAGAACCAGTCCAAGGTCACACAGGTGAGACAGGTCCAGGAGCTGTGGTTGCTGAGTCTAGCAGACTGCCTTGTTGTTTCCATAAACAAGCAGACTTCCTGAGTTGGGTTTATAGGCTTCCACTGACAAGCCTTGTTAGCACCTGGCTGCTGAAGCATAACTTTGCAACTACTCT
>NW_015283134.1:0-331 GCF_001447785.1 Gekko japonicus | reverse complement strand
TCTTCCGTATGAGAGACGTTCCAGTGACAGAAGAGGGGGAAAGAGGGATTTTGTCTCCTTTTACCTCCCCACTGCATCCTCCAGAACGACATGGACTTCTGGGATAGGGAAACACACGAAAGCACCATCACCTTCGGCATCTACTACTGATAGACCACTGGATCCAACCCCATGAGTTCAAGACTGCTCTCGCCCTGCCTTTGTTGAGATGGCCTAGTGCAGCCTTAACACCTCTGGAATTCTTTTACGGACAAGCTGTGGCTCAGTGGTAGTTGCACGGAAGCCTGTTGTAGCACAATAATACAGAAGTCCAGAGGCACCTTAAAGACTA
>NW_015283133.1:0-331 GCF_001447785.1 Gekko japonicus | reverse complement strand
GGAATAGTTTCAAAATAGAAGGGAAATTGACAATAATAGTATTCCATCTGTTCTCAGGACTTGCCTAGCTGGTATAGTTTTAACTTTAAAGGAAACCTAGATTTAACTGGTGTCTTGTGAAATAAATTGGAATTTGAAATTGGGGACAATATCCCCAGAACGTTGTCGTAAATATGGCAAAGTATTAGCAAACTTCTCCAACTCGCCACCAGCACTTCTCTTTTGTACCAAAACAGCACTTATCTTTTGTTAGAATACTTAACTTTCATTAGCACAAGGGGGGTTAGCTGTGTCCTCCGTTAAGACTCACCTTGCAGCTAGTTTGGTGTTT
>NW_015283132.1:0-331 GCF_001447785.1 Gekko japonicus | reverse complement strand
TTTTTCCCACCTGGGTGGGATCCTTCACCCCGGCAGCCACCTAGCCTCCTTTTGGGAGGAGTCATCCCTGCGCCGCTCCACCAGTCCGTGCCATGCCACATGGTCGAGGGAGCTAGGCCAGCTTCAGAGCAACAGGGGAATACGATCGAGATATGGGAAACGTCGACCCGATCAATCACCACCTTCCATTCTCCTTCTGGCAGCAGTGATGGGAGAGGGTGGGTGGTGGTTAAGGTGGGGGGAAAGGGCCAGCAGCATCAGAGGGCCTCCCCCTCGATCACCAATGCAGCCTCCCCTCGTTGTTCTACAAAGGGCGTCAAGAGCCTGTGCT
>NW_015283131.1:0-331 GCF_001447785.1 Gekko japonicus | reverse complement strand
TGGCTTCTCTTATGTTCTTATGTACAGTTTGTTTGATTAAATCCTGGTTTTTACGCTTAAGACTTGTATTTTAAAGTGGCTGATTGGTAGCTGCCTTAAATGTAGGAGGAGATCGTTTAGCAAAAAAAGTGTGCGATATATCACAACAAAGGTGGAGTTGGGCACCTGACTAGTTAACTACTGCATTAAACTTCTCTGATATTGTTTTTGTGCAAGCCAGCAGACTAAGAGTAGCAGATGTAAGACTGGCAAGTTAAGCAAAAATACAGGGTTGGATCCAGACTAAATTTCTTTTGCTAATGGAAGGGGAGGTGCAATTTCTGCCAATTCC
>NW_015283130.1:0-331 GCF_001447785.1 Gekko japonicus | reverse complement strand
AGCTGCAGCTGCCCTTCGCTACTGGTGCTCCTGTTCCCTCCCACCCCTGTAAAGAGCTTCATGTTAGGTGCTTCTGTGGGTTCTACTTGTTCTCATTGAGATACTTGTCCACTTCCTTAACGTTTCTTGGTCCCATGATATTTGTAGGGTTTTTTTCCTTTATGTGAGTGAGAAGAACATTTTGGGCACCATAATTATCTTCTGCACAGACTGGTGCTGAGAAATGCTTTCATATAGTGCCAATCACACTGGATAACGTCATATGAAGGGCTTTCTATGTGATAGCCAACTGAGCATCTATCTATCTAATACCCAAGTGGCCCCGTGCATG
>NW_015283129.1:0-331 GCF_001447785.1 Gekko japonicus | reverse complement strand
GTGATACCATGCTTCTATGACTGTGCAACCCGGCTATATTAATTAATGCATATCCCCAAGAAATTCATTCTCATTCCTCCACCTGAGGAGGTGTGAATGGCTTTCCCCTTGTCTGGCAAACCAGGCTGTGAATTCTGGGGGAGTCTGTTTCAGCTCAGCTTTGGAACAGTCATTTTTATCCCTCGGAGTAGAAAAGAACACATTTGGTTGGGGCTGCTGAAAGCCAGCAGGGGACCATGGACAAAGGTTCCCTTTTGTGCCATCCAGCACAAAACATTTAAAACAATTTAAAGAAAGGCAACATTAACAAGGATGGAATATTGGTCTGATC
>NW_015283128.1:0-331 GCF_001447785.1 Gekko japonicus | reverse complement strand
TTCCACTCTTGGCCCTGTCCTCCCAGTCCGTGATCACTTCTCTTTCTCCCAGGGGCTGTCATTCCTCTCCGTGGTCTGTCATTCCCTCCCCAGAGTAGGGGTGTATCTGGGGGGGCGCAGAGACCTTAGTGGGAAATCCTCTCAGCGTTTTCTTTGCAACTCTACTTGTACCCTCATGTTTTCTAGTGGAGCCCATGCAAGTCCCGTCGTTTCCAATGGGGGCCATCCTGTTTTAGCGAGTCGGGGGGTCCCTGCTGCTGGGATGCTGGTGGTCTCTGGGCCTCTTGCCTCCTGCCTCTCCTGGGGGGCGCCCCCTGCGGTGGGGGGGGGT
>NW_015283127.1:0-331 GCF_001447785.1 Gekko japonicus | reverse complement strand
AGGGGAGGAATTTGTTTCAGACTAGGTCATTTGTCTGTGCATAGTCATGCAGACTTAGGAGGCAGTGGGGCCTAGGGCAGAGTTGGTATCTGGTACTTTTGACCTCGTGGGAAGAAAATGGGGAAAACAATTACTGCCTTAACTGTGAATATAATTCCAGTAGTTAAATGTCTCTATTGGAGTATTTCCGGGGGGTTTGCCTGTTAGTTCTACTGACTGTACAATGGTTAGTATTATGCATCAGAACTTGGATTTCTTTTGTGATTACTTCACTTCTACTACACAGTGCTTCCTCTTTTTGCGTGGCTGTTATTTTTTAATGGTAAAATAC
>NW_015283126.1:0-331 GCF_001447785.1 Gekko japonicus | reverse complement strand
CAGAGCCTGGTCATTTCTCACCGCCTCTCTCCTCGTCGCTCAGTGAGTTAGGCCCGCCTGCTCGCAGCAACGGGATTTTCATCCCGGGTTTCTCAGGCGTGCTCCGCCTACTTTGTGCATCACAGAAGTACGTCGTGCTTGTCGGTTGCTTGTATTTGGTTCCTGTGTTCAATGGTTCCTTGTTTGGCTTCATTTTGAAAAGGAGAATTTTCTCTTTAACCGGCTTTGTTTACAGCGATCTGAGCGGGCTGTTTTCTTTTTCAGGCTATCTGAAAGGGAACAGAGAGAAACCCCTTCTGTGTTTACTTTGCAAATCCTGTCATTACACTAG
>NW_015283125.1:0-332 GCF_001447785.1 Gekko japonicus | reverse complement strand
CTTTGGCTGCAGCTGCCACCACAGCCTGAGGATCTTCACTGCGTGACTGAAAAGAAGCTGAGGCGGCCATTTTACGGCTGGCTCTGCCCTCTGCTTTATGGCAACCCGTCTGTGGCTGCACCCACCATGCTGTGTGAGCATTCCGAAGGTGCCCCCAGGCTCAAGAAGGCCGGGGATCCCTGCTCTAGACATCTGATCGATGGGCTACTTTTCTACAGTCAGGGAAATTTTGTTTCGTCTCTGGGGGTGGATTCAAAGGTACGCTCCTTCATCTTCAGATAGAAGTAGCACTCTCCTAGGGTGGTCCAGTAGTCATGTATGGCTGCGAGAGT
>NW_015283124.1:0-331 GCF_001447785.1 Gekko japonicus | reverse complement strand
AATAAAGATCATAGGAGACCTGTGTCTGCTTAACTGCAGACACTGTGGTGGCTATTTTTCAACATCTCAATAAAATTTAAAATAAATCAGATGCTTTAAGAGACGTGCTAAGAAGTGAATTTGGGGAGCCTGGTACAGGAAATCAGAGAGTATCAAACATGATTACCACTGCTCCAGGAAAAGCGCAGAGGAGGGGGAAATTGCCATCAGTTATTTTTAAAACTTCAACAAATAAATCAGGGCAATCAACTATAAGAGCAACAGGTAACTTAACACTACAGAGTAATCAAATTTCACTGTCAATTGCCTGAAACTCTTTAAATCAAGGTCA
>NW_015283123.1:0-331 GCF_001447785.1 Gekko japonicus | reverse complement strand
GTAATATATTGTCAAACCTAGCTCCTATTCAGTTCAGAGAAGGATGACTGGGGTGGGGTGCAGGAGCTAAAGTGAAAACTTAAGCAGAGAACAATGGAGACCCCAGTTGCTCAGGGCAGTAAGGAAACCTGCCCTACAGAGCTGAGCATATTTCCATCCTGTAACAGATTCATCAGCAAAGTCTCACCAGCTTAATGTAGAACAGCCAGTTTTTGAACAAGAGGTTTTGTTGTTGTTGTTGTTTTGGCAGGGATATCTCCTCACATGGAAGTTTTCCTGAGGTCTGGGTGCCAACCTGCAGCATTTCCCTCCTAAGCGTCCTCTTGTTCTT
>NW_015283122.1:0-331 GCF_001447785.1 Gekko japonicus | reverse complement strand
CCCCCCGGCTGCAGGTGCAAGGGAGGGGGCCGCTCCTTGAGAGAGCAAGCAGGGAACAGAATCAAGATCTGCCGCTCCCTCCCCTCGGTGTGCCAAAGCGGGGCAGGCCTGCGGTCGCGCCCGTTGTGTCGGTGCCGAGTTACTTCCGTGTGGGAGGCTCCTGCGTGACTTTGGACCGAGTCAAAATCTACGTGACAAACCTCCCAGGAAGGCAGCCCTCCCCCACCGTCCCCAGTGGAAGGGGGGTGCGGTTGGCTGTCTGTTGCCACGGAATGCAGTCCTGCACTGGGGGGGGGGGAGGGCTGGGGGGAGCAGTGTTCCCTCTAAGCTG
>NW_015283121.1:0-331 GCF_001447785.1 Gekko japonicus | reverse complement strand
CATCTCGAAGCTAAGTGTCCATGAACTTACTATACTCGAAATATATATGAATTAAAAGGGTGAAAGGTGATACCAGGATTGAAGGGGAAAAGGAGTGGCGTTGGTGACGTTAGAGAGCTATATATTAGAACTAGAAGGGCCGTAATTGATTAAAAGCTACTAGAGCTAGTGAAATAAAAACATATAAAAACGCTATATAAAGAAGGTTGAGGAGAATACTAGAAAATACCTGATACTGCTGTTATTTTCCTCTGTTTCTTTAAGGATCCGGAGACCAGAGGCTACAGCTGAGAGGGATTTACAGCGCTGACGTGGCTGGGACGGAGCGAGC
>NW_015283120.1:0-331 GCF_001447785.1 Gekko japonicus | reverse complement strand
CTCTTCTTCTTCTAGACTAGGGAGATCTATATTTCTCACTCAGCCTCAGTGTCCCTAGTTACTGTCTCTCATTACAGTTGTCGCTCCAGTTAACTTTTCAAGACAAATCTATCAGATAGGATTTGAGCACCCTGATGAATACTGGGTATTGCTCTTCTGGCCTCAGACTTTGGCTGGTCTCCCCAAGAGTCAGAATGTATCCTGAAGATGGTCACTGAGCAGGGTCTGGGTTTCAGGATCAGGCAAGGTATGGAGCACTGGAGCAGGCAGAGTCCGGGCCCAGACGATGGTCTGATCATCAATGTGGTGTCATGGTTAAGAGCAGCGGACT
>NW_015283119.1:0-331 GCF_001447785.1 Gekko japonicus | reverse complement strand
GTTGACAGCAGGTGTGATTCAGTCATTTCTCTCTTTCCTTGGTGCCTCAGAGTCTTTCAAGGGACACCATCTTTCTCCCCTGGTCAAGTTGCCGGGTCTTTGTGCAACACAAGAGTCCTGCAGGTCTTTTGAGTCACAGTAGCAATGGGAAATTTTCCTGCCTCATGAGATTTGGTGGTGGTGTGGACAGACCCAGAAGCTCAGCTGATACTACTTGAAAGTTGGCTTTTGATCTCCACCTCCAGACTTCTAACTAGGACCCTGCAAGGCGGAAACTCTGCAAGAAGTTTAAGAGGCAGTTTATGTTTGAAAGTCATTCAAGCTGTTCATC
>NW_015283118.1:0-331 GCF_001447785.1 Gekko japonicus | reverse complement strand
GGGGGGGGGGGGGGGGGGGAGATCGGTGGCTGAGCCAGCATTGATTCCCTGGTATTTATAGCCATCCGTTCTGATGAAAAGCTAGGCAGAAGACTGCCACATCATAAACTTGCTTTTTCTAGGACATCTATCATCTTCACCCACAAAGTGTCAGTTATTTAAAACTCAGAGGGGGGGGGGGCAAAAACGGCCCTTTCTCCAATTTCAAAAGCCGTTCTCCATCTAGTGGAAAACATCCATACCCTCCTTTCTGGCAGAAACCTCTTCTGCCCATGTGGAACTAGCAGTCTCTATAACTGAGCGGTCCTGAGCAATGTTCCCTCTAAGCTCT
>NW_015283117.1:0-331 GCF_001447785.1 Gekko japonicus | reverse complement strand
CTCTGCCCTGTGAAAGGTGGAATTCACTTAGGGCATAAAGGCTGGGCCTGGGTGCAGTATCATCTGATCCTTATGAAAAATACATAAGTCCTTGTGCATCGAGAGTGCATTAAGCTCTGACACCCTCCTGGCTGAAGTGACGCCCACAAGGAAGAGGGTCTTGAAAGCCAGCTCCTTTAGGGGGCAGGGGGCCATGGGCTCAAAGGGAGCCCTAGACGGGGCCCTAAGAACCAAATTCAGGCTCCAGGTCAGGAAACGGTGAACCTGCGGAGGATGGAGCAGGAAAGTTCCCCTGAGGAATCTCTTTACATGAGGATGCTAGGCTAGGGAG
>NW_015283116.1:0-331 GCF_001447785.1 Gekko japonicus | reverse complement strand
TTTGTGAAGCCCACAGCCATTCTCACTCTGTCTCATGTAATGCACAGAATCCTGCGAGCATAAAACAGAGGGGATACGCGTGCAAACCACCTTGAGATTCTTGGAGGAAGTGAGGGTTAAAAAAAATATGATCTATCGATGGGAGTCCGTGTGGCTATTTTGACCAAACCCATAGTTGCCACAATCAAATCCTGAAAACCCGCCTATTGGATTTTATTCGTACTCTTCCTTCAAGAAGCCCAGGGTTCTTCCTCCTCCATGCTATCCTCACAACAGCCATGTGAAGTAAGTTAAAATAAGAGAGTGTGACAGGCCCAATGAACGTCATAGC
>NW_015283115.1:0-331 GCF_001447785.1 Gekko japonicus | reverse complement strand
GGGGGGCATATTGCAAGCCTCTGGGGTAAAGAAAGCACACAACGAGTATAGAGCTGATATTGCTCAAAAATCCGCACATGCCATAGTTAAATTTTTATGTACTAGAGGAGGACAATCCCTACCAGCTGCTCTCAAACTTTTCCAGGCTAAAACACTAGCCCAATTATTATATGGAACAACACTCGGGCCTCCGCTCTCATGTTTTTCCTCCCCTAGAGTGTGTGCAGTCAAAATTCATAAGAGTGGTTCAACTATAAAGCATCTTTCCTTAGTTTAGCAAAAATCCTGGTCACTCTAATCTAGCATACGTCAGAATGTTACTAATAGGAGA
>NW_015283114.1:0-331 GCF_001447785.1 Gekko japonicus | reverse complement strand
GCCAGCAGCTCTGCAGGATCGAGCGATTACTAAATCAAAAGATATTATTATTATCTCCTCCCAACCCCTTTTGCAGGAGATGTTCCACGCCACACACGCTCTTCGTTCACCCCTCAAAGGGAACTGCTGCCTGCTCGGCCACCCAAACACAATCCCAGACGTAAGGATCGCGAAACCAAATGGGGAACCAAAGTTCTGTCCTCCCACACCTGGCTCTGGGAACATTCAGGGCACTTCTTTGCAGGCTTTCCAAAATCCATTTACAACTTCAAGCAGGCAACCAGCTTTGTCTAGCACTATGAACATGGAAGGCCCTTTCCCCAGCCATCAC
>NW_015283113.1:0-331 GCF_001447785.1 Gekko japonicus | reverse complement strand
ACACTAACTCCGCTTAGAGGGGACACTGCCAGGCCCTCTTTCGCTCCTTCCCGTTTGGGGAACGGCCCCCCCTCGCTCCGTCCCTCCCCGGCAGCCACCGCCCGGCCCCTTGGCGAGCGCGCAAAAGCGGCGCTTCCTCTGAAGCGCTTCTCCAAAGCATCTCTACCCACACACACACTGTACACCCCCGTAGGTCACCAGCACGAAAAGAATAACTTCCTGCCTTAGAGGTTTTATTTTTAAAAAGGAGGAGATAGGGACAGAAGAATTAATACTACAGGGCAGCCCGACTGAAGAGCCGTCGTCCCTTTTGTTTTGTGAATATCAAAGA
>NW_015283112.1:0-331 GCF_001447785.1 Gekko japonicus | reverse complement strand
ATGCAAGAAGAAATTACAGAATTTTTCAAGAGAAATTTACAACCAGAATCAAAAATAGAAATAGTTTGGGATGCTTTTAAGGCGTTTTTGAGGGGTTGCTTCATAAGTCAAGAAGCCTGGAAAAAGAAACAAAAACAAAAACAATTAAGAAAAGTGTATCAGCAAATAGGAAAGGAGGAAATAAAGTTAAAAAATGATGCAAGAGGATCAGAAGAAATTAAAGCAAATCTTAGAGTGTTACATCATGAAATGAACTTAATACTGGCGCAAGAAATTGCCCGAAATATAGAATATTCAAAACATTATTATTTTGAGAACGCAAATAAGCCAA
>NW_015283111.1:0-331 GCF_001447785.1 Gekko japonicus | reverse complement strand
TCAACACTATCAAACTCAACATAAAGATAAATATGATTGTTTGGTCGGAGAAGTGAGAAAAGATAAAATATTAAAACTGAAAAATACATTGACAACTCAGCAAAATACTTTTGTGAAGCAGAAGCAGCTAAATATTTCATCACTGCGAGCAAGTTTTCAAGTTGCCAAGCTAATAGCGTGCACTGGCAGACCATTTGTGGAGGGAGAATTTGTTAAAGAATGCCTTCTTTCTGTTGCCAAAGAGATGTGTCCAGAGAAGGCCGATTTATTTAGTACAGTGAGTCTTTCAGGATCTACAATTACACGAAGGATTGAAGAAATGGGAGACAAT
>NW_015283110.1:0-331 GCF_001447785.1 Gekko japonicus | reverse complement strand
AAAAAAATGCATTATCTCTACCATAATGCAATGTTTTACCAATCAGTCCATACTAGATTACTTATTGCAAAGCCTTCCTGTGGCATACTTTGAAATTGGTCTGACCAGTGCTTAGTCCTGATGTCTGTTGTCAATACCCAGGCTTTCCTCTGGAACTTCTGAGAATGTAAACTTTCTCTCGCCTCTAGTTACCATAATTTAGTGGTGAGGAGTAAAGATTACCTCATGAGAAAGTGTGACTTCTAGGCACACTTAAGTCTAGCACTTCTCATTTTAGAAATTAAGCACTGGTCTTCACTGCCCATTTATCCATGCTAACCAATATGCAAGT
>NW_015283109.1:0-331 GCF_001447785.1 Gekko japonicus | reverse complement strand
CGGGTCTCCGTTACAGGAGGGTGGGACACCTAACTACCTGCCGACACAGATCTCTCTTACCGGCAAGAGCGTGGGGGGTTTCAAAACCTGGTTGACGTTACGGAGCAAGGTCCACTTCCCTGGGTCTTTCTTCTGGCCGTCCATCGTGTCCTGGCCTTGGATCACAGTGGCAGAGTCCATCTCCCCAGCATTCCACAAAGGCGGCTGTAACTCACAGAGTCCTCCTTTGCACTGTAGACATTTTCTGCTAGCCGAGAAAGGTGGCCGGAGAGGCGACAGGTCAATCTGTGTCTCGGTTATGGGGTAGGAGCCCCATCCTCTCCTTCCTCAA
>NW_015283108.1:0-331 GCF_001447785.1 Gekko japonicus | reverse complement strand
CACACACACACAGGCTCTGCCCCTGCTCTCACTGAGGGAGAAAATGAGAGGGATGATGTTGCAGGTGTGTTCTTGTCACTTCTGGTTGTCACAGCTGTGACACTGTAGGAAATCCCCAAATCCCTGTGGTCTCTAGAGGGTAGTGCAACTTGGTGACATCGTTTCCAGATTCACCCAAAAGTGATGTCACTGCCTTGTGAAATGCTTCCCCTCCCCAAAGATCCTGGGACTGGCAGGCATGGGTCTGACAACCCAAATTGTCATCAAGCTTCCTTTCTCCTCCATCAACCTGCCCTTGGACGTGGAAATGGCTTCTTTCTGCATGAGGCCG
>NW_015283107.1:0-331 GCF_001447785.1 Gekko japonicus | reverse complement strand
AATACCCAAAACATGGAACGAGGCAATAATAACTCTAATACATAAACCCAATACAGAACAGGACCAGATTAAAAACTACAGACCTATCTCATTACTAAATGTAGATTACAAGATCTTTTCATCAATATTAGCCGCAAGATTTAAAAAGGTGATGGTACAAGTAATACATCGTGATCAGTCAGGCTTTCTTCCCAAGAGACAGATAAAAAACAATGTAAGAACTATAATAAATATCTTAGAATTCTATGAATATAACCCAGGAAAACAACTGGCTTTAGTATTCTTAGATGCGGAGAAAGCCTTTGACAACGTAAATTGGGAATTTCTAAAA
>NW_015283106.1:0-331 GCF_001447785.1 Gekko japonicus | reverse complement strand
TCCCTTCCATTTTTTCCCACTCAGATATTGTCCCTTTCCTGCTAAAGACCTTTGTCCTACACTGACCTTAAAAATGAAGCAAATCACCACACATGACAAATGGTGCATTTATATTCCCCTTAAATTAACCTCCAGATGACTCCATGCAGTTTTCTAGGCCATAAGAATTTTTACTAATCCACTTTTTCACATTTTATGACATCTGTATTAGTGACATTTGTGATGCACCGATAGCTTGAAAGAGAAGTAAAGAGACAAGTTTCCTTGTCTGATCACCGGAATGAAACATTGATTCACCCCTGGTGACCAGGCACGTACTGATTTACAAGCC
>NW_015283105.1:0-331 GCF_001447785.1 Gekko japonicus | reverse complement strand
TTCATGCAGCTATAAGCAAGCAAGAAAAGGTGCTACACCAAATTCCAGGGCAGACAGAGGCAACTTTGTTGGTGCTGAAAGAATATATTTATCTATGAAAATTTTGGCATCCTGAATAAAAGGGTGGGAGATGGAAATGAGAATTATCCTTGTGGGTCAGACTGTCCTCCAGTGGTACGATCAGTACTTCAGGGGCTTGCCTCAAGCCTAGCTGGTAGCTACGTGTGTCCTGAGACAATGATAGGCATAAGCCAAGCCTGTTGCCTTTTCTCAGTATGGAAAACTAGCCCTGCATGCTGAGCAAAATGGTTTGGTTTGCCACTGTTTGGCA
>NW_015283104.1:0-331 GCF_001447785.1 Gekko japonicus | reverse complement strand
CGTATAGACTTCAAAAGAAGTTCATGGGCAGGCTCGCAGCAGGAGTTGCAAAGCACACCACAGTTCCAACACTGACAGAGGCAGTGCTGTGACCAACTTGGTCACATAACCATGGGATTATGTTACTGACCACTGCTACTGCAGAAGACACCAAGAAGCAAATCCAGAGCTCATGAACCAAGATTTTGCCTGCATTCAGTCACTGCCTACTGGCCATGCATCACAACTTGACCGCGACATATTATGAGGATCTGGCTGGAAGCTTTCTTTTCACTCTTCTCAGGCTAGAGATCCATCTCTCAAGTTTGCCCCAACCACAGGGTATTACTTC
>NW_015283103.1:0-331 GCF_001447785.1 Gekko japonicus | reverse complement strand
CAAACCAGTGTGCAATAACATATATCAACATGGTAGCTTCAAGCCCTGATACATATGTAGGCACAGTGGCTCCAAGGCCTGAGAAGTAAGTACGCGTGATGGCTCGAAAACCCGGAGTAGTTAGACCTGGTGAGTCAAAGCCCTGAGAAATAAGTAGATATGGTGGCTCAAAGCCAGGAGAAGGGAGTAGATGTGGTTGGTTGAAAGCCCTGAGAAGTGGTTAGGCATGGTGGCTCAAAGTCCTGAGAAGAAAATAGACATGGTGGCTCGAAGCCCTGAGTAAATGTGATGGCTCAAAAGTCAGTTAGACCTGGTGGCTTGAAAGCCCTGA
>NW_015283102.1:0-331 GCF_001447785.1 Gekko japonicus | reverse complement strand
TTCGTTGGGTGTTGCTGGAGCCCCTTCTTTTCCCCCCACTTACCCACCACAAAGCAGAGGCCTCGAGGGACCCGCCCCCTCCCTCCTGATTGGCTGCTCTTCCCTGTCACTTCTCTCCCGCTAACATCGAAAGGCGTGGCTTTGCGGTGCCCAACTGTCACTCTCTCCCCTCCTCTCCTCCCGACTGGCTCTCCGCCTGCCCGCCCATTCGCAACGCTCATTGGATCGCTTTGTGTGGCCACGGTCGCGCTCGTCCAATCGTTATTCGACTGGTTTTGAATTAGTTTACCTTGAAAACAGAGACAGGAGCCGGAGTGGGAGGGGGGGTCTT
>NW_015283101.1:0-331 GCF_001447785.1 Gekko japonicus | reverse complement strand
GTCATGCCGTTCATAGCAAACCCCATGCTAATACCACTGGCCAATGAATTAAGGAGAAAACCCACGCAGTGGATATTTTTTTAGCAAACCAGAAGAGCTCCTTTCCTCTGGAGTCTCCTCTCTAATTGCAAAGCTGTGCCATCTAGTGTAAAGGGAGAAGTTAGTTGCACTGAGTGTTTATGTCTTTCATTGTTCCCCCCCCCCGTCTTTGCAAAACCCACTGATTAGAGGTTTTGTTCCCATCCGCCACCTCTCTTCTCATTTTTATTTAAGGAATGATGATGATAAAGTTTATATAGAGAATATCTAAGTTTCTTCTGCAAAATTAGTT
>NW_015283100.1:0-331 GCF_001447785.1 Gekko japonicus | reverse complement strand
TGTTAGCTCAATTTTTGTACCCTAGAACTCGGGACAAAGTACTCAAAGAAGCCCAAATAAAGGGTTCTCTCCTCTGTAAAGATCATAAGGTGCAAGTCCTATTAGACTTATCGGCAGAGACTTTAGACAAATGTCACAGCCTTAAAATGATTGCCACAAAGCTCTTCATGGCTACAATCTGATTCAGATGGAGTACCTCTGATGTACAAGTATATCGAAATGGGCTATAATACCAGGCATCAGACGGCCTCACCGGAAAGGCTTTAATTTCTTCATTGGGCCTTCAACTTACACCAGAAGAATCCAACCAGAGCTTAGCAAAGCAGCAGCA
>NW_015283099.1:0-331 GCF_001447785.1 Gekko japonicus | reverse complement strand
AACTTGTGCCAAGTGCTTCATTGTGAAGGACTTGAAGGCCCTCATACCTGCAAAGCTTTGACTTTCCCAGGAAGGTTCTCCTGTGAGGACGTTTTGCCAGCTGTTTCTGGTGGCGATTCAAAAATGAAAACACTGTCGTGTGATAAGGCTTTATTTCCCATGATTCCTTTGGATCTGAAAGGAAAACTTGGTCCATCATCAGATGAAATGCCCTTCCCAACCCCCCCAATACTTACAAGAAACTATTTATGTAGGGCTTTCTCCAAGTATACGTAAACCCCTATAAGAGCCATGTAGGCCAGTCTTAACTGCATATTATGGATGAAAGACT
>NW_015283098.1:0-331 GCF_001447785.1 Gekko japonicus | reverse complement strand
TTTTGCCCAAAAAACAGAGTGCCACCCCCGACATCGCCGACGCAATGACATAACTTCCAGGTGACGTCATCAAGCTGGGGGTGCCCCCCAAATCCCACCACCAGCACAACAAGGGGACCAGGCAACCTTATCCACTATTGTATCACAGATTACTATAGCTCAGCAACAGCTGTCTAAAAACACATAGAGGCAGAGTGTGGGAGCAAAGCTCTGCACTTCCACACACAGTTCATTCTGAAGTCTAAAGTAAAAGAATTGAGGGCTGTTCACCATTTTCATTGCACTGTGTGCCAGTTGTTTGCCATTTCAATTGGAGATGTTGTGAGACTGG
>NW_015283097.1:0-331 GCF_001447785.1 Gekko japonicus | reverse complement strand
TGTGCAGAAAAACCTGGCACCAGCCCTGGTTGTTTCCTTTGTATGACTCCCAATTCTGATATCAGGAGTGATAACAGCAAACACAGGTCATGTCACGGAGACAAACAGTAGTGTTAGATATTGCCATCCCAACCCAATACCCTTAATACTAGGTTGGTAATCTCCAACTGCACAACCCTAATGGAAAGACAGAGAGTAAATAAGAAGCAATGTTACTTACCAAGATGAGGATGGGTTGTATCATTCAGCAGATCTTTTGCTTGATTAAACTGGAAGCATATGAGATCGCTAATTCTTCATAAACTCTGTTACTACCTGTGTGCTGCCGTGC
>NW_015283096.1:0-331 GCF_001447785.1 Gekko japonicus | reverse complement strand
GAAAGAATTGGGACCGCGGGAAGGATGGAGCCATACCTGTGCTGTGTGGAAAGTTGGGGATGTCCGTGTATTGGAAAGACTCCTGGTTCTTCAAGCTGTCAGCAAGCAGACCCAGCCCGGAGCCACAGACAATGGCGATCCGGGGCCGCTGCTTCGTGTGGCCCAGGAGCCAATCCACCGTCTCTCGGCAGTGGTCAAAACTGTAAGGAGAGAATCCACCGTTAAGAATGAATTTTGAGTCTGGGTTACGGAGATGCTGTAACTCATGTCTAGAAGCACACAGAAGCAATGGGTGCCTTTTTGTTTTAAAAGAAGAATGATATAAGAAAGA
>NW_015283095.1:0-331 GCF_001447785.1 Gekko japonicus | reverse complement strand
GAATAGCTCCGTTGATGCTGGAGTATGTGTGTGTGGGAACAAAACAAAATGGCAGCATCCCAGGGTGAAGTGCACGTTCCGGAAAGTTCCAGGTGAGATGCTGCTGGGGAAGGCAGCTGGCAGCCAGGAGCAAGCCAAGCTGAGCCCTACTAGCACTAGACAGAGCTATCGGATGGCTCAACTCAGAAGAGGCTGATGGTGATGAGAGGTATAGGCTTGCTCATTGCCTTCTCTGATGCCACCACCAGCTGAATGTAAATAGAGTGGCCCCCTCCAGCATCGCTTGATTTAGATCTGGTTGCTAGTGGCCCTTTCTGCACTCTCCTTTTAA
>NW_015283094.1:0-331 GCF_001447785.1 Gekko japonicus | reverse complement strand
ATCTCTTCTTTTCTTCTTCTCTTCTTCTTCCCTACAGTAAAGAGCCTGAATTGGGACAACATAAAGACAATGGTTCCCATTGTTTGAGGAGAGAGTAGGAGAGGGTGGAAGGTATTCGTCCCAGCTCTCCCATCAGATGATTTAGCATTGCTAGGTGGTAGGGTTGCCATACCGCTGGGGATGGGGAAAACCCCCACTCCGGGCCCTGCCGCCCCCCACAAGCACTCAGCTGGCTGGCGGGGAGATTTACCAGCAGCGGAGAAGCCTACACCAGCATCTTAGGGTCGTTGCTGGCAACGTGGTGATGTCACTTCCTGTGTGCACCAGAAGT
>NW_015283093.1:0-331 GCF_001447785.1 Gekko japonicus | reverse complement strand
AAAAAAAAAATCAGCATTATTGATTTCTTGGATTATGACTCTCTTCCACTTTCTCATATGTGTCTCTCGGTACCTTGAAGATGGATCGCTATGGCAAAATCTAAGCCACAGGTTTATGGCTGCGATCCTTGCAATAGCTGCTAATGGAAGTGCTCCCATCTTGTGATGCATTGTTACACATATAGCAATTCCCACAGTACCTCTAAGGTCCTCTCCATGGGTTGGAGCCAGAATGGCCAAATGGAACTTATTTTATTCATTTGTTTATTTCATTCATTATTTCTCTCCAGTGGGGACCTGATATGGCTTGCATCATTCTCCTCTCCTCCAT
>NW_015283092.1:0-331 GCF_001447785.1 Gekko japonicus | reverse complement strand
GCGTTCCTGCCCAAAAATAGCCCTTGTTCCTACACCCACCTAGAGGCTGGCATCCCTAGTCCATGAAGTAATCAGGTGCCACTGGGGGAAGGCAGCGATTCTCCCTGAAGCGCCTTCTGTTCTCTCCCCCCTCCCCAGGTTGTGAGTACTTCTCTGAGCACTATCTGGACGGCCAGGAATTCCCCGACCCCCAAGACGCCTGCAGCCTCTGTTCCTGCCAGGGCGGATTCGTCACCTGTGCCAAAAAGCCCTGCTACCAGGCAGGCTGCAGCCACCCGGTCAACGTGCCTGGGCAATGCTGCCCCGTGTGCCACGGTAAGGTCAGACGGCC
>NW_015283091.1:0-331 GCF_001447785.1 Gekko japonicus | reverse complement strand
TGCCAAGCAGATGCCACTCTGCCACTGAGCCACAGCACTACCAAACGTATTGGGTGCCCTGGAGCCTGCTCCGCTGTGCGTGGCATCCCCTCTTCATCTCTCGATGCGTCCTCGGAAGGACTTTTCACCAGACCCTCTTCCCAGTGAGCTTTTCCCATGCATGTAGGCGCACAACAGCTGAAAATGCTGACTTGTCGGACGTCTGTGCACAGAAATATTGCACAAGAGATAGGCGTAGGCCTCGTACAGAGTCAGACCTCCGGCCCATTGTACTTGCTCCTGCCGGCTTCGATTCGCTTTGGCTCAGTCAGTGTTCCCTCTGAGCTGAGTT
>NW_015283090.1:0-331 GCF_001447785.1 Gekko japonicus | reverse complement strand
GACTGAACAACAAATGCATGCAAACACTAAGGCACCAAGCAGTGTGGATCCTGCTAAGCTGAAGTCAGTGTTGAACTGCTGTCTAGGCACAGTATGAGAATTAGGTTGTTAAAGGATGTCTTTAAGCAGAAGATTCACCAGCCTCTTGGCTACCATCAGAAACACATTCCACCACTCTGAAATGCTTCATACCACCTATACAGGATGCCCCTTCTGCTTTAGGTGGAACAGAAGAAGTCTGGAATAACTACCTGTTGACACATGCTGGCATTTTCTTTCTTACGTTCGAAAGAGGTCTCCACATGACAGTACAGCCCACGCCTGGGCACTG
>NW_015283089.1:0-331 GCF_001447785.1 Gekko japonicus | reverse complement strand
ACTAGACTTGGGGTCCACTCATCCATGGAGCCCACTATTTAACGTGGCCATCAAGAGGGAACAGCTAGTGATCTAGCATGAATGGAGGGATGCTATGTCCTGGGGTCAGCAGTTTTGGAGATGTTTGTGGAGGCTCAGGATACTTGTCACTTGGAGCAGCTGGTGGCTGTTGCTGGGAACACAGACAGGTGTGCTTTGAGGGACTGCTTATGGACCTTTTGGCAGCATTCTGTGGCCTTGAAGAAGCCCTACACTGTGACCTCCCCTTCTGTTCCATTGCCATTGCTGTGATGCAGGGAGACACCCCTGCAGATGACCACTGGGAACTTGT
>NW_015283088.1:0-331 GCF_001447785.1 Gekko japonicus | reverse complement strand
ATTAGTTGTCCTGGTTGTTAGAGCCACTAGGCGCTCTTGGGGATCTTCTGTTTCCATATCCTCAAAAAGATCCATGGGGAGGGTTGTTTTCTGCAGTTCACTTGACAGGTCCTGTTTGCTCTTAGGTTGTTCATATGTTTCCACATAGCAAAAGGGGTTTCCACATTCGTTGCTTTCCTCTTTCTGCAATACTGGCTGCATAGTATCATTTTGTGTAGATGTTTGAGGTTGGGAACCCCTAGTTGAAAGCTCACAACAAGCTGGCATAGACTCTCCCAAGTTTGCTGGCTCTTTACTATTAAGTAGTTGTAAGTTCTTTCTTTTTTTGCAC
>NW_015283087.1:0-332 GCF_001447785.1 Gekko japonicus | reverse complement strand
ATCCCATCCTCGTTGCCAGTATAAAGTACCGAGACTGAAGTATAGCATAGTGATTTCAGCTCATGCTTCACTTAAGAATAGGAGAACTTGAGATACAGTAGCTGTCCAGAGGCTGCTTTAAATACACATACAAACCAGACCCAACACACACACACACACGTGTTAGGATTGTATACACAGTAACTGCAACCATAGGTCCCCTTGAGGATCTGGCTGAGCTGATAGGCTGGTTCTGGGATCCTCTTCTTCTATTGTCAAGGGATGCGAAGCTAGACTCATTTGCATGGCTAGGTGGAAAGGTGACCATGGAGGGTGGTAAGCAGTGGGGTACC
>NW_015283086.1:0-331 GCF_001447785.1 Gekko japonicus | reverse complement strand
TATTTTCATATACTCTTAAGTTGTTGCAGATCTCTTGAAATATCATTTACGCCCCTTTAAAAACGTTATCTGGGAAAGGGTCCATGTGCTTCGCCAGACTGGCAGAGAGGTCCTGGGCACCAGAAAGGGGACAAACCCCCTGCTCTAGAGAGTGATGCCCTGCATCTGTCGGCCCCCACCCAGCACCAAGGATCACACGGCCTGGGGTGAAAAGGCCTTTGTTAGGTTAAAGATAGAACAAAAGACACACAGGTCTTAGTTAGGCCAGTTCCTGTTTACAGAGTTGGATGCAAGCTTTAGACTAACACAGAATGCCTCTGCAGACAAAAAT
>NW_015283085.1:0-331 GCF_001447785.1 Gekko japonicus | reverse complement strand
AGGTATTTCCCAACCCACAATTGGCAGCCTTATCCATCACAGACTGCTGATCTTTTGGTAAGACACAGCGAAGAACAGGGAAGAGAATGGAACTTGGTGGTGATTAATTCCATAGGCTTGTAAATAGGCCCTTGCCTGCTTCCACTTTACCAGCACATGGAGGTGATAGAGGATCATTTGCTCCTATATCATCCTGCCCTGTCTTCATCCCAAACCCTGCTTGTGTGCCTCTAACTATGCAGGTGAGTCTGGCGTTAACCAGAGATGCATCACTGATGTGAAGGGGTTGGAAATGGACCTGCACAAGGTGGCTGATGTGCTGGGGTGGGAA
>NW_015283084.1:0-331 GCF_001447785.1 Gekko japonicus | reverse complement strand
GTGAGCTGCAGTGGTGGGAGGGGTCCCTCCGCTGACCTGCCACAGACTATGGGATGCAAGACTGGCATTGCCCCTCGACAACAGGCAGTTCTGGTTCTGTCTAGAACAGAGGACCAGGGGATCCACTTCTCCTGGCAAGTGTGGTTTTGAGAAATTTGCCACAGAGAAATATACCATGAAATAGTGAGGAGTCACATGCCAGGAAGCCTCCCCCTGTATGAAAGAAGAAGAAGAAGAGTCTTGTGGCCATTTGAAGACAAACACATTTATTCAGGCATGAGTTTGTTTCACCAGATGCCCGTGTTATTCTTTAAGCTTCCACAAGCCTCGT
>NW_015283083.1:0-331 GCF_001447785.1 Gekko japonicus | reverse complement strand
AACAACATGGCTACCCACCTGAATCTAAGAAGCCCTGTGTTTATCATAAATTCTGTCCAGATGTGAAGTTCTCCAGGCTTTGATTCCAATATATGGCAAATACCTTGTGGCTTAAGTAGGAGTTGTACACGGGGAATAGAGACCAATTGCTACAGATTTGTAGTGACAGGTTTAAGGAATGGATGCAGTTGAGTTCTGCCGAGATGGAGGGAGTCAACTTAACAGTGCAGCAAATTCCAAACCTATATCGGATGCAGTCCACGAGATGGCAACTGATATGTCTCGGACGGCAATACTAATCACACAAGAGAAAAAGTCTTCAACCATGAAG
>NW_015283082.1:0-331 GCF_001447785.1 Gekko japonicus | reverse complement strand
TCCATGTATGACAGGGATACGCAGCCTTTTACAACTGAAGAGGCAAGCGGCATCAAAAGTGAGAGCAAGAGGTCAACAAAGAGCCAATATAAGAGCCCTTTTTTGTATGACACACAAGATCTTATAATAAGAAACATACACAGGAGCACCCTGTGGAATCGTTTCAGCAAACTGGCATAAATCTGTGCACGATTCCAAGGGGGAATGGCTGAACTGGGTGGCTAAACCACACAGAAGAAGAGCGTTTGTTCGTACGTCAGCCTGCACATGGCCATTCCTGCAACTGGTCTTCTGGTCTTGCACACCTTCTCTGACTAATCTCTGTCATATA
>NW_015283081.1:0-331 GCF_001447785.1 Gekko japonicus | reverse complement strand
CCCTCCCTCCTTCCTTCCTTCCTTCCCTCAGCTTGCCGTTGAGGTTTTGGGTCAACATGATCAAAAACCCACAGTTTGTCTTCGACATCCACAAGAACAGCATCACGGACGCCTGCCTCTCAGTGGTGGCCCAGACCTTCATGGACTCCTGCTCAACCTCGGAGCACCGTCTGGGCAAAGACTCCCCTTCCAATAAGCTCCTCTACGCCAAGGACATCCCCAGTTACAAGAACTGGGTGGAGAGGTGAGCCCTCGAACCGGGAGGGGGAGACGTTGGTGGCCTCGTCGCATCGCACTAGAATTCCGTGGTGGGATCCACTAGACGTGTCAG
>NW_015283080.1:0-331 GCF_001447785.1 Gekko japonicus | reverse complement strand
TGAGTGTGATTCTTCCTTTTGAAATTTCCCCGAATCCTTTCCATAGACATCAAGAAAACTAGGAAAAACTGGACATTTTAATAGGAATTAAAAGATGTTGTAGCCCTGTACAGATGACCCTTCTGTGTGCTGACAGACTGCACATGGAGAGACAGCAGGCACAAGCCTCCATAATCACATGGGGGTGAGAGGTGGGGACAGTCTCTCCCACTGCCTCTAGGCCGAGGGGTTGTGTGTAGAAGACATGCATGTGCTGGAGTAGGGGGAGCAGTAAAACATAGTCCAGAAAAGGGGTCACTAATTTCTGGACATCCATCCAGAGGAGTTATCC
>NW_015283079.1:0-331 GCF_001447785.1 Gekko japonicus | reverse complement strand
ATAAAACCTAAAACCAGATGTGCCTAGCAGAAGGGGAGGGGGAAAGGAGTACAGGGAAAAGGCAGAAGATACAATAGGTATAGAGAATGCAATGTAGGGCGAGCCCGAGTCTGACAGAAAGAGAGACCCGGGCCCTTCATCCCCCTGCATCATGACCTCCAGCAGGATTGGCCCCCTGTGGCCATTTTGAGCATTACAATCCCAGGCTCTAAAATGGGGCCATGTCCCTGTGGCATACTCAGGGGTGCGCTATTTTCTAGTTTGGCCCCCTCAGCCTCTCGATTTTTGGTACGGTAATGATGATAGCTGCCCGTCTTACAAAGGCATGGTA
>NW_015283078.1:0-331 GCF_001447785.1 Gekko japonicus | reverse complement strand
AAAAAAATCTCCAGTTGGCAACCTTAACTACAATTGATCCTCCCAATACACATAATCGACATTTCTTCTGAGGCACAACATGTGGATTTTCCACCTTGCTATATGCAAACCAGACATGAGACTAATCTTTCACCTCCATATATGCGTAGCAGTCATCAGTTTAAACACGATTCACGATCACAGTTCTACTCACATACGAGAACCTTCCTGCCTCCCCCCTGGAGTTCAAGG
This sequence comes from Gekko japonicus, assembly GCF_001447785.1. NCBI lineage: Eukaryota > Metazoa > Chordata > Lepidosauria > Squamata > Gekkonidae > Gekko > Gekko japonicus. The sequence continues at coordinate 100 of NW_015283078.1, read as the reverse complement.
GACACCCAGAAACATACAGGATTAATTAGCAGTTAAGTAGAGCTGGGTGTGGCGTTGCCGTTAAATTAGCAAACACCTGGGGAAACTCAGAATCCTCACT
>NW_015283077.1:0-331 GCF_001447785.1 Gekko japonicus | reverse complement strand
AACCACCATACAACTCACTCTAAATCACGTTCTGACCATTAAAACATCCTTTTATTCTTTGACAGTCAACTTCATATGAAGTTACTGGATTATATTGTACAAAGCTTTGTGGTTAGATGTCATCAATATGCAGATGACACCTTGGTTTATCTTTCATTTTCTAAACCTCCAGATTAGATTTGCCAGGTGTCTGAGAGGCAGAGAAAGAAGAAAAAACACCAGCATAATGTGCAGCATGACGTTGCTTCTAGGAAATGCCCAGAAGTGATGCTGTGAATCACCAGAAACGCTATGATTTTACAATAGAGTTTCTCAGGGCTCTTTTTGTAGA
>NW_015283076.1:0-331 GCF_001447785.1 Gekko japonicus | reverse complement strand
GGTTTTCCACTGAAGTGATGTCATGCCATAGGCTCCCCCATATCCCTGCCCCCACTGGTTGCCCAGCTGGGATCTGGCAACACTATACATGATGTACTCAGATACTCTTATAGGTACATTCTTGTGTACCTTGTGTACTTTTTTCTGATGAATTCAATGGACCATGTATAAGATTATTAGGAGTGCAGCCTTATATCCACATCTTAAAGTAAAGTATGAGTGAAGAAATGCCAGTGAGTTTTTAGAAGCTTTTGATAATTCCTCAGGTAAAGGTTAAACATAATTGCTTTTCAAATTCAGGGGCACTTCTAAGAGACTGATTTTCTGGACC
>NW_015283075.1:0-331 GCF_001447785.1 Gekko japonicus | reverse complement strand
AAATGAATAATAAATAGGATATCCCTGAAAAGGATTTACTCTACCTCTCAGCTACAAGTTTCTCAAAATGAAAACTACTGATCTTCCCAGGCTCTAAAAATGCCAATCCCCCTCCCTGGAAGTGACTTCACATCCTCAATGACACTCAAGGAATTTCTTGTCTCTGTGGAATGGTTTTTACCACAGAGACTGAGGCAATTCCTAGAGTGCCACCCAGAAGAGATGTTGCATCTCCCTGAAGCTCCAGCCTCCCAGAGGACTCCCCAATCCCCCGGCATTTGCAGGTACTGGGCTGGACTGGCAACCTTAGTACCATTTCAGAGTGCAGGTG
>NW_015283074.1:0-331 GCF_001447785.1 Gekko japonicus | reverse complement strand
CTCTATGTTCATAAAATTAGTATCAAAGGGGCACAATTACTAGTTGGATTGCTCTCCAGTCGTGCGCTAAAAATATCCCAAGCCGAAACCTGTCACCTACATTGTTCGCACAGAAATTTACAAGGCTGTGTGGACTTGCAGAGAGAGGGAGTTGAGAAGGCACTTTAAAAACATGTGTCAAAGTTGGTCAAACTTGCCAGAGCTATGCTGTTGTTATCAGACAGGTTGTATGACGCAAAAAAGCTGGGTGTGAAGAAAAATCCCCTTCCGAAAGTAAACGTAGGTGTTCGCAATGCACACCTATGGAGAGACAGGTCAGAAGCATTCTGTG
>NW_015283073.1:0-331 GCF_001447785.1 Gekko japonicus | reverse complement strand
CCCATGGTAACTCCTGCTCATAGTTTTATGTACAATACCAAGATCCTATAGAACACAGCTTTAGAAGGTATTCTGAAGACAAATTTTTAAAGTTATGATTTCTGTAATGCACAGTCAATTTTCAGATGTATTGGCTATGCAGCAGTTCCCACCATATAAAGTGTGAACCAAAATTTTAAATAAAAGCATACAAAAACACAGCACTGAATAAGCAAGATCTACAAACTCATTGGAAATCCTGAGTAACTGTAACATTTGGGACTTTGAAAGCCTGCCTACAAAGAGATGAAAGCCATAGCTACAAAACACACTGCTTCTTTAAGATAAAAAT
>NW_015283072.1:0-331 GCF_001447785.1 Gekko japonicus | reverse complement strand
TGCTGTTAATTAGGTTTCCTTAAACCTCTGCTACAGTGGGTTCATTTCACCCTCGTGGGTCCGTAGCTGCTAGCGGGAAGATGCAGAGTCCAGAATTTTACCGACACGCATCATTCGCTTAGTTGGAAGGCACTATTGTACAAAAGCAAACTGCATGATGACCAAAACGAATGGTAAAAGGCATGGATATACACCAGAAAGATAAGTGTAGCTACGGCAGAATTATATGGAATACGTACGCGAGCAAGTGCATAAGGAAAATAAGATGCAAGTCTATAGTACAGTTCTAAACTAGTCCCCAGTGGAGGACATCAGGCAGTGGGGAGATGAA
>NW_015283071.1:0-331 GCF_001447785.1 Gekko japonicus | reverse complement strand
GGTCTCATGAGACTCATGGAGGGTAGCAGAATGAGCAGCAGGCCTTTGATTTAAAAAGGGAGATGGGCATGAGAGGTAATGATCTATTTAACTTTTCCCCCTTGTGTTATTTTCTTGCTGAAAATTGCCACTCCTAAAACTGCTTGTAGCCATGCTGAAGAAACAACACAGATATTTAAAAAAAAATCCCCAGTGGGCAAAGCAGACTAGGAGCAGCAATATTCAATGGAAAAATTGTGAAAAGGGTCTCCTCCTTTCAAACACAGTCCTTTTGCCTGCATACTGTTACAATGGTCAGGAAAAATAATTAGAGAATTTTAGGTAACATACC
>NW_015283070.1:0-331 GCF_001447785.1 Gekko japonicus | reverse complement strand
TCCAGTCAGGAAAATGTATCAACAATCTGTTTGATTAAAACACATCTAAAAACAGACACCCACACCTACACACCCCATTTCATTGCACTGTAAAGAATAGAAAACAGAAGTACTAGGATAGGGTGATGCAGCTGACAGCTATGCAAACAGGAATAATTTTGATTCTCAGAGGCTGTGTTTCTGATGGGCAGGGAGCAGGTTTAGCCTCCACCCCATGCTGTCTCTTATGTACATAACTGCTCACTCCTACTTTGGAAAAAAAATACTAATGATCTTAGGGATCCAGTTTCTGCAAGACATAACCTGCCCTCCACTTCCGGCACTAGAAGCC
>NW_015283069.1:0-331 GCF_001447785.1 Gekko japonicus | reverse complement strand
GGCTGTAGGAACTGGACCCTGCTTTTCAAACATGGTGATTATGTAGACGTGACTGCACAGATTTGAGCTGATTCGAGTGGGCGTCCTCCATCCCGATGGCTTTCAAATGGATGCCCTCTCAATGAGACAGAGGACTTTTTCTTAGAATTGCATATCACAGTGCAGAGTTCATTTATTATTTATTTATTTTAAACGTTTTAATGCCTCTTTCCACCCATTTTGGGTCCTCAAGGCAGAGAACAATAAAAAACATTGGAATGCCTTTAAAAATATATATACTACCAATCAATCAATGTTTATTGACGGTCCAAGACCAATGATCAAAGAAATA
>NW_015283068.1:0-331 GCF_001447785.1 Gekko japonicus | reverse complement strand
GTTGTTTTGCAATTGCTGTTCCTGAGAATCTGGTATGAAAAGGGAGATAATTTTTTTGCAAATAAAAATAGACTGCATTGGATCCTGCAGATGTTCCGCCACTGGAAAAGGATTGATGGCGCTCAATACCCCTTTTCTTACTGCAGCTCTCCGCTTCATGCGTCTCCCATCTCCCTGATGTGCTCTCTGGTACAGAATTAAGGTTCCGGTTCCAGTTGGCTGGGCAGTAGTGTTCTGTTGTGCGCCGTGATGAGCTGACTGAGTTTTCTTCTTCGTTTTTATTATTTGCTATGTTTTTTTTCAGACTTGCTGGTTTGGGTTTTGCTTTGTT
>NW_015283067.1:0-331 GCF_001447785.1 Gekko japonicus | reverse complement strand
CTCTCTCCCGGTACAGTCTCGCCAACTGCTGTTCGGATGCTCTGTCTAGCTGGGTTTTCAGCGGCTCCTGGAGCAGGCTGTGTTAGCAGACTGACCATAGCGTGCTATGCTTTTCTTTTCCAACCAGACAATGAACCTGGTCGTACTTATTGCAGAATAGCTGCAATTTATATACCTTCAGCTCCATTTACTAGATGGGTTAGAATTTAAACTTAGAGGAAAGAGACCGAGTGCAGTCGCACTTCTCCTCCCGGAATATTCAATTGAATGCATTTATCCATAATTCCAAAAATGCAAGTCATGCAATTGCCTTTTCATTAAGTTCCGCCAA
>NW_015283066.1:0-331 GCF_001447785.1 Gekko japonicus | reverse complement strand
GGGGGGGGGGATCTCAACTATGTAGGTGCCATATGTTACCAATTAAGTTGTTTTATTACTGGCTTCCTTTGGGCTAGTCCAACTGCAAATATTGATTTACCTATTGTGTAGTGCTGCACCACTACTCAACAATGATAAGCTTGTTTTTTACAGTCGTGTTACAGTACCAGAGACTTCGAGGTAGTTCAGAATCAGAAAATGCAGTCCTACGTGAAGCTACCTCTTGCACTTGGAAGGATGTAAGTCTGATAAGAATGCATTTGGCGTCTTGCATGAAAATTCGATTTGCCATTCCATTTTAAAAGGGACACTGCAACAATATTTGACATAA
>NW_015283065.1:0-331 GCF_001447785.1 Gekko japonicus | reverse complement strand
AAACAAAAAGCTGCAGCAGCAGCTTTGCAGAAGGACTGAATCTCTGCAGAGAGGCAAAAAAGTTAAAGATGATGTTACAAAAAGTGTAAACACTTTTGGAGAAAAAAAAACAAGAATAAAATTGGAAAAAGTGTTTTCCTGACCACAATTGTGGGGCTGGCTTTGAACCTGAGGTGATAAAGTGAAATATTTTAAACAAATACATACATAACAAGGGGGCCATTGAATGGAGCTAGTGGATAGATCTGGCAGTCTACAGCACTATGGATGCACTCAGGTGAAGCAGAACCATCATCATGTAATGTATATAGTACAATATAGTAATGTATAA
>NW_015283064.1:0-331 GCF_001447785.1 Gekko japonicus | reverse complement strand
GATAACTCCAGGTCATCCCTGGCTTCGTACTAATTAAACTTATGGTAAGGGGAAAAATTTCAATAGAAAAAGAAAACATGACAGAAACACAAATTTGAGTGTAAAGACTTGTAATTGCTCGAAGTGGAGCTGGCTAGACTTGGGAACTATACGACTCTCTCCTTTCAAGCCAGTAAGATCCCCTCCAGGGTTGGCTGAGGCAGGGGTAAGCTGGTATGACCCAGTACTGACTGCTGGAATAAAGTGTCCTATATGGTATTTAGGTCTTCTGCTTCAATCCCTCTCCTTCCAAAAAGAGACAGTAAGAACATAGGAACATAAGAACATAAGA
>NW_015283063.1:0-332 GCF_001447785.1 Gekko japonicus | reverse complement strand
TTCCCAACCCAGAGCTGGCAACACTACATCATCACCTCGGTGGCCTCGGAGTGACACACTGGAGTTTGGGCAAAAACTCTATGGTAGAAGCCACATTTACCATAGAGTTTTTGCCCAAATACCAGAGTGTCGCCCCAATGGCACTGTGTGATGGCATCACTTCCGGGTCATGTCGGAATTGATGAAGACACATCACTGCAACATCGGTTGGGCCTCCCTCTCACTCCTGTTAAGTCCCCCAGCCTCTGTTGGTTGTGGCAACCCTAGCTCCGCCCCATGGCTGCTGATCGACTTTCTACATCCTAATGGAGACCATTCATCCACCCTTCATG
>NW_015283062.1:0-331 GCF_001447785.1 Gekko japonicus | reverse complement strand
GTGTGATCTGTACACTTTCTGTGTACATTGTGGAGTTCGGTGTAAAAATCACGAAGAGCCTTTCTGCCTTTAATCCATTTTTTTCGCCGGCCCCACGGTGGTGCTATGAAGTGTTGGATCTTTGTTATGTCAGGTTCAGTCTACGGACCTTGAAATATATAACTTTATAGGGGATTTTAGTGGGGTCCACGTAAAAGTCATCTGAAACCATCCATCGTGGCACTATGATTTGCTCGGTCCATGAGTTTTAGAGAGAAGTCTGGGGAAACGGTCTTGTAGATTGATGGGAGTGGGGCAGACATTGATGGGAACCTGGCTGCCAGGACCGGGG
>NW_015283061.1:0-331 GCF_001447785.1 Gekko japonicus | reverse complement strand
CACTAGAAAATTATTACTCAAACTACTAAGTAACTAAAGACATTGAAAAAGAAGGGGAAAAACTTGTTTATGGAAATATCAAGGTCAATTCCTCCTTGCAAAAAGGCTAAAATTATCTTAAATCCTAGAATCTTTAACCAAATTATAAATATTAAAAACTACATAAAAATCCATAAACTTTGGTTACATATAGAAGTACCTTCTCCTAGTGTGAAAAGAACTTTTTGGTAAAATTACACTTATACCCAAGGGGATGTCACACACTAACAAGCTTTTTTCCTAGGATTGGGTAGCTATTTATAGCATAAATACATGTACACCAAACACATGC
>NW_015283060.1:0-331 GCF_001447785.1 Gekko japonicus | reverse complement strand
AATGGGGGAGAGGTGGCAAGCCACACAGCACAGATAGTGGCTTGAATAAAGGAACAGGAAAAAACAATAGAGTTGGTCAACCGTTTTCCCATCCATTTCCTTGTCTTGGAGCCTGGCTTGGTAGCCATGAAAGCGAGAACCACCATGATGGTTTTGGCCAAAATACAAGAAACTGCCAAAGAGAAGATTGCACCAAAAGCACTTTGTCGAAGGAGACACATCAGTTTTTCTGGTCGGCCAATGAACAGAAAAATGCAAAGGAAGGAGAGCAACAGGGAGATGAGAAGAATGTAGGTCAGTTCCCGGTTGTTGGCTTTGACAATGGGAGTGT
>NW_015283059.1:0-331 GCF_001447785.1 Gekko japonicus | reverse complement strand
CTGAAAGCACTATATAAACACTAAGTATTCATCATGATGTAAAGTACTTTGGTAATAGATTTTAAAACATAGTGTGTAAAACTGCCCTCTGAGAGCTGCAAGCTCCTTTGTCTGTAGCATGCTTGCTGAAGAGGAAAGGGTTACTTTCCTTATTGGACTGTAGCCCAGTAGACAGACCGCAGTGCAGTGATGAGCAGTCTGCAAGGATCTGACCATGCTTCATTATTGGCTGGAAAAGATCCATTCACTGGAGAGCTGAGCTGGGTTCTCTGTGGGCCCTCCCTTCTGTTTTATGCAAGTCCGTGTTCAAAAGGTTGGAAGGGAAAGCTGT
>NW_015283058.1:0-331 GCF_001447785.1 Gekko japonicus | reverse complement strand
ATTCTCCCAGCTTGAAATGTCCCCGGGTGGCTGCTGGTTGCCTTGTTAGGGAAGTTAACCAGTGGTGACACACAGGTTTTCCCATGAGGCTATTTCAGGTTGGGGAAATGGTGCAGGAGAGAGAGGCTTGAGCATCCTCTCACTGTACATCATTGCTCCAGTCTGAATTAGGCTTTCATGCACCTGAGAGGCACAGTGCTCCAGAACATACTTGTGAACACATGGCTCAGCCCTTTAGGAAAGCACAGCCTTCAACACTACCATCCTATAACATGGGCATGCCATATGAATATACAGAACTTCCTTATACCGAATCAGACCATTAGTCCAT
>NW_015283057.1:0-331 GCF_001447785.1 Gekko japonicus | reverse complement strand
AGCTTAGAGGGAACACTGGAGAAGACCCACTCCCGGTCATGCCTGTCAAAGTCGCTGCTGGCTGAACTGTGTTATGAAGTCGGTGGGGGTAAGCTACTTGTGCAAGAAGCTGCATTGCAAGTCCACATAAGTAATGAGAGACAAGAATTCAGACAGCTGTCAGGCTGCACCACAGATGGGGCAAAGCAGCAGACATCTGACAAAGCAACTAATACTTGCCACTAATGCCCAATTAGTGCCAACCATTATTTGCGCCTCCTTCACATCTCCGAGCCTTAATACGGACAGAAATGATTTCCGTGTGCTTTGGTGCTATTGCAGTTAGAGCAAC
>NW_015283056.1:0-332 GCF_001447785.1 Gekko japonicus | reverse complement strand
ACACTTGAAGTTTCTCAAATTCAAAAAAGAATAGCTTTCCTCAAGCAAAAATACTGGTACAAAACACCACAGTCGATTAAATTACTAGCCTGGAAATTTAGGAAGAAAATAAATGACAATGCCATATATGCAGTCAAAGATAATACAGGGCAACAGAAATATACTACAAAAGAGATTTCCAAAGCCTTTTTTGACTTTTATGGCTCTCTATATAAAACTAGTTCACCCAACGTAAATTTAATCAAGGAATTTTTACAAAAATACCCACTACAAAATAAATTGTCAGATGAACATAAGAAGCAGTTAGAAGAACCTATAACATCTTTAGAAAT
>NW_015283055.1:0-331 GCF_001447785.1 Gekko japonicus | reverse complement strand
CTCAATTCATTCATCAGTTAACAAGGAATAAACTGTCTTGGCTCCTAGATCAAATGAGGAATATTGCAGTTAAACTTAGCCCTTTTCTTCTCTTTGACAGGAAAAGGATCAGCGAAGCCTAGATATGAATACTGCCAAGTGTATGTTAGGACTTCTGTTAGGAAAAACGTGGCCCCTGTTTCCAGTATTTCATCAATTCCTAGAGGTACAAGTAGAAAAATCTTTTCGTGTCTTACACTTGAAAAATACAATATCAAAAAGTTGGGCTTGAGCGGTGCATTCATTCTGGAAGGCTATGGTTATTTGAAGTTAATTTGAAATTAATTACATG
>NW_015283054.1:0-331 GCF_001447785.1 Gekko japonicus | reverse complement strand
CTAACTCATCTTAGAGGGAACACCGGTCAAGAATGGCTCAGGATTTCTTGTCTTATGACAACTATGAACCTATCTGAAGTAATAACTGGCCCCGCACACTCTGTGGATCACACTGTTGTTATGGTACTTTGATAGAAGCAGGAAGAAGTGAACTGAAAGTGGAGGAATAAGTTCACAGTTTTTTGTTATAGACAGATGAATATCTGCTTGGGTTTAGACCTACAGGGATATTAACATTCTGCAGGAGTGGGAGACCTATTAAAACGATCTCCCTCCAGAGCCAGATGGTTTTATGGTGGCTGCTGGTGATTTTCCTATTGATATGGCCAAT
>NW_015283053.1:0-331 GCF_001447785.1 Gekko japonicus | reverse complement strand
GGAACCTTTACCTTTACCTTTACTATAGGGCATTGGCAAATAACCACAATGAGGAGCAGGGGATTAAGCAAAATCACTCTACCTTCCTCTTCTGCCAACACAGCTCCAACAGTTGGAGAAGGAAGGTACGGTCAGTTTCTCCCGACTGTCCCGCCTCACTGCATCCCTGCACCCTGGAGGTCTTTTGTTCACGGGGCTACCCCCAAGCTACAGAATCAGCTTTTTGGGGATCATAAGGAGCTGCTGGGGGAAGGCAGGGAAAAGACCTGGTTTTGGAAATGCTCTTGCATTCTCAGTTCAAAGGTCCAGCCCATTAAATGCAAATGTTGGG
>NW_015283052.1:0-333 GCF_001447785.1 Gekko japonicus | reverse complement strand
CCCTGCTCTAGAATGTTGTTTGAAATGTCCGAGGTATTTCTGAATGTGCCACTTTCCGCCTCCTGCCCTTTTTACAGCAGATCCTGTTTTGTTTGTTTGTTTTGTGTTTGAATCGCTAGTTAGTCTAGTGCTATAGGGCAAAAGTTAGAAAGTTAAATAAGAAGATGAAAAGGAATGCACTGCGAGAACGGTGGTGGTGGGGAAGTGGCGTGGTTTGAAATGGCAAGGCCGCTTCAGACACCGTTCATTAACAGAGTTAAATATGCTGCATGAAACCTCCGTCCCACTTTCACTTTAACCAGGGATCTTTTTTGTAGAAAAAGCCCAGCAGGA
>NW_015283051.1:0-331 GCF_001447785.1 Gekko japonicus | reverse complement strand
GGTGGCGATGCAAATGAGCAGGGATGCTCTCAGCTTCAGGAGGCCGGCAGGAAACCGAAAAAGGCAGGGCTAGGAGCGGGAGCCATTTCCTCCCCCCTTGCATCCCAGCAGGATAGAGACAACCAAGGGGAATTCCTTTGGTTCATTGGAGAAGAAGATTGAAAGAGAGCCAGCCATTTCCAAGGGTATGCAATCTGGATCCAGGCCCTGTTGCCTCAGCCAGCACAAATGCATGCCATTCAGAGGCAACAGACTGAAGGGGTGAGGCCAGAACAACCCGACAAGCCCTACCACTCCCCCCTCCCCCACCCAGTAGGACTGAAGCATCTCT
>NW_015283050.1:0-331 GCF_001447785.1 Gekko japonicus | reverse complement strand
TTGGGATAATGCTTCACATTCTGTGAAACGTCTAAGGGGCAGCCTTTCCAAAGCTGAGCAGTAAGGAAATTTTTAACCTGCAAAAACTGGAAAACATATTGATTTGTATTAATTTGTGTAATATTTAAAGTTCTTGGTATATATTGAAACTTCCCTTCTTCAAGGGGTTATTTTGAACATGTTATGGATTGGAGCCTTAATGCCATCATATTTCAGTAGAATTTTACTCCTGGCTGGTAATTGTGTAGGATTGTACCCAAAGGTTCTAGAAAACTACCCTGTCGAATTTTAACAGCAGAGAAGATATCATATATTCTAATAGCCAACAGAG
>NW_015283049.1:0-331 GCF_001447785.1 Gekko japonicus | reverse complement strand
ACTTCAATGAACTGAACAGATATTCTTTCTTCCCCCAAAACTCAGGGGATTGTAGTGAACTAAGGAACTGGAGGCAAAATGGGTGGGAGGGAGTTAGCATTTCTAACAGAATGCTCAGCACTTCAGCAAGCCACAAATCCTAAGATTCTGTGTGGGTGATCACAGCATAGGAAGGAGTATAAAACCAATAAAACCAATATATGCTTGTAGTACAGACATGCCTGTAGGCACTTTGGCTATATCCCAAGCACACTTTCCTGGGACAGCTGGTCTCTAAGGTGCCACCAGGCTCAAAGCTAACTGTTCTACTGCAGAACAACACAGTTACCCT
>NW_015283048.1:0-331 GCF_001447785.1 Gekko japonicus | reverse complement strand
TGCTTTCCATATATTTCCTGCCTGGTGGTAGCTAGTTCAGAGCCACTTGGGGAATGCTCACTTTTGGAACAAAGAAAATGTATAGCTGGGGTGTGTGTGACTTTTGAACAATGCAATGGTGCTACTGAGAGAAAGACCTTAGAGACATCATTAGGAAGACAATGACGATTCAAAGTGTTCCTGAAACAAATTTTGCCCTAGATACAATCCTGTATTCTTTGAGAGTGAATTTACACTGTCATGATGTCCTAAAATACTCTTTGAAAAGAGTAATGCAATACAGATAGTTATTTGATTTCCACAACCCATTTTATTATTTTGTAACAATTTT
>NW_015283047.1:0-332 GCF_001447785.1 Gekko japonicus | reverse complement strand
CATTACTGGGGGAAATGGTATCGAACAGGCAATTTGGATGTACTTTCTCTAACGGTGCAATGAAATGTGTCTTGAGTTTTATTCACCTATGGAAAAGGAAGGGACTATACTGTTTAGGCCACACAGGAAGACTACACATGTAAGATAGCCAAGTGCAGCTTTTGGGGAATTTATCTTGGAATCTACTTTTGGATTTCAAGATGCTGGACAGATCTTCTTTTCAGTGTGCTTGCTTTTGCTTCCCACAATTCCCAGGCAACATTACTCAACAGATGATTGATGGTAGCTGGTGCCCCTAAAAAGTGTCCTTACAAGTTCCTCCCCTGCCCTGC
>NW_015283046.1:0-331 GCF_001447785.1 Gekko japonicus | reverse complement strand
GAATTTTTGCTCATAGAACACCATAGCTTTGAGGGAGCATTGCAGCCATATCCATGGACTGATGGCAGACCCTTCCCTTGTTGATTTGCAGCTCCCTACCCAGGAAACTGCAAACGCCTTGCTTGTAGCCTTTTTCTGCTACCTTTAGAGGAAAATAAAACAAGACTCTAGTGGTGCTCTAAAGGCTTGCAAAATTTATTTCAACTTGAGTCGCTTCGTGAAACTCACTCTTCATATCCTACTTTGGGCATCTGATGAGGTTCACCATCCGGCTCACAAAAACTTATGTCGGAATAAATGTCCTTCGTCTCGAACACAGGGGGGTGGGGGG
>NW_015283045.1:0-332 GCF_001447785.1 Gekko japonicus | reverse complement strand
AAATCCCATGGCTTTCTATTCAGTTGAACAGTTTCAGGCTGTTGCTCTGCCAAAAATGATTCCAGCTTTTGTTTGTTAGGCAGGCCCTTAACGTTCTTGGAATGCAACCTACTTCCCTAAAGTGCTTTGAGAGCAGGGGCTGAAAAGCCTGTGCAATTGCTAGGATTCATTGTCACCCATTATCTTTGTAGGAGTTATGGGCCCACAGCTTGTTCTTCCCTTTCCCTGTAGGGTGGCTTGTTCCTGCCAGTTTCTGTTTTATAGTTGCATCAAGCAGACACACTTACAAAGAATGTCTCTAACCCCGCGATTGCTGCTCAGTAGTTTGCTTT
>NW_015283044.1:0-332 GCF_001447785.1 Gekko japonicus | reverse complement strand
CGTGGGGCCACCAGAATGACCTCCGCCCTCAGTTCTTTGATTCTGCGCAGAGTCCTGGAGATCAGGATGAACGGCGGAAACGCGTATAATAGACCTGCGGGCCACTGTGTTGTGAGTGCGTCCGTCGCTTCTGCATTCTGATGAAAGTACCTGGTGTAATACCTCGGCAGTTTGTGATTGGTTGGGGCTGCAAATAGGTCCAATATCGGGTGACCAAATTGTTCCACTATTGTGGAGAAGAGGTCCGGGTGGAGAGCCCATTCTCCCTCCTGCAATGCCTGTCTGCTGAGCCAGTCCGCCTGTACATTTTCTATTCCCCTGATGTGCTCCGC
>NW_015283043.1:0-332 GCF_001447785.1 Gekko japonicus | reverse complement strand
TAATAGTTGTTGTTCAGTTGTATATATCACTGTTGACTGTGTACTCAGTTTGTACCCAGCACTGCCTGTTTCCTGGCTGTACCTGTTTAGAAAGCTCCCTGTCTTGCACTGGAAAACATCAGACTTATTCAAGAAAATTATATGCAAATTAAATGCAACTTAATGCAATATTGATACAGCTCTCTGGGGTCCTCTTCTATAGCATACTCAACACTCATGCAACAGCTGATTACCAACAGGATTCTTGCAATTCAGCCACAGAGTTGCTCATATTTAGCATCATTCCATGGCCAGGATGGCTTAAGCCAGCATCTTATTAATTTTTAATAGCT
>NW_015283042.1:0-332 GCF_001447785.1 Gekko japonicus | reverse complement strand
CACTGTTCTTCCTAACTCACTGAAGGGAATTTTATTGCCTTCGACACACAGAAGCCTGTGTTTACTCCGACTGCCTGCTCCTTTCTCCGCTTAATAAAATATTTCTGAGGCTGGGGCAAACGGCTGGCGGGTCGGAATCCTGCAATGTGTTTCCTTTGGCCTGCTACCCCCTCCTCCTACCCCTAGGGCATCGCTTGAGTGCAAAGTGCCAGCCTCGGGCACACAGTGGCACCGAAGGCAGTGACGGGGGGAGCAAGTGGCCTGTAACCGGGTTCTGCCTCTTCAGAGTCTCGGTGTCATTTAGAGCGGGACCATACCGAGATGGGCACTCT
>NW_015283041.1:0-331 GCF_001447785.1 Gekko japonicus | reverse complement strand
TTGAGACTACAGCCAGTCACAACTGCCATGTAATACAATCCCCAGTGGTATACGGAAGTACTACTGTTCGACTACTGGTGTCATAAGGCCTCATCTCTTGACATCGCCAGCCCCCAGCCTATGAAGCTAGGGTCTCGGCAACCCTGAAGTGGCGAGATTTAAGAGAGGGCACAAGGCAGGTTCTCAAAGTAGCAGCTAGGAAGGAAAGAGACAAGCACCCTTTTGTGTGTATACATGGGTGTGCAGGCTGGTCAGTTGGCCATCTGTCACAACCTACAGGCAGCAGCCTCGGTGAGAGAAGATGGTAACTTGCATATCGTGAGGTAAGACT
>NW_015283040.1:0-332 GCF_001447785.1 Gekko japonicus | reverse complement strand
CTACTTGCAATTTCTTGCTTTTGAACCCTGCAAAATAAGGGCTATCTCCATATTGTTTGGCTAATGCCAGCTAGCAATTATGGAAATTCATCCAGGGAGTTTCAGATTAATCATTTGGTCTCATAACTGTTACTTTACACCTCATCTACTAAGAGATAGCCCTGAAAGCAATGCATTCAATCTGGACACAGCTTGGTTTTATTTTATAGCTGAAGCCAGTTCCTATGCTCATCATATACATATTCAGCTCACTTTTGCCTTTAGTAAACAAGTTTTGAAGATGTTCATATGTTTCAAAGGACTACAAAGGGGCAGTATTCAGACAAAAAAAA
>NW_015283039.1:0-332 GCF_001447785.1 Gekko japonicus | reverse complement strand
TTTTTTTTCTGTATCCACACCCAGAATGTGGACATGGTAGTTGTTTTGTGCCTTCCTTCTGAGTCTGGGTACAAATGGTGTCAAAACAACAAACAACAACAAAGGGTCAAACTCTACGGGTCAACTTTTACAACAACAAACTGCCCTAACTTTTTAGTGTAGGTTACTACTAACAGGCTGCCTATAATGGATACCACCAATGCATGGAGGTCAAATCTAGCTGCAGATTTGGCCTTCATTTACTACTAGCTTCATTTATCCTATCCTGCCCATCGAAACTGGGTTTGGTTGATGCTGGCCAGAACTAAAGGCATTCCTATCCAACTACAGAT
>NW_015283038.1:0-332 GCF_001447785.1 Gekko japonicus | reverse complement strand
GCAGAGTGCCCACGGAAGTTAGCATCACCCCTGTTGTCACCTGAGACCCTGGAAGATTGGGGAAGCCAGGCCAGAAGGAATGAACAGGCCAGGTGCCATAGTGCTTGGCTGATAGCTCAGCGTGTTCAACTTCAGGATGAGTCCTCATAGCAGCAGGCTAGGGAAATTGCTGTTGGTCATGTACTCTGCTTTACTTTAATTGTCTGCACCTGCTTGAGAATGACTCTATGAGGGGTGATGACTGATGATCGAATATAGGGATGGGCACAAACCAAGAAAATGTGATTCAGTTTGTGATTTGAGACATGCCCCATTTGCGAACTGCAGGCCAT
>NW_015283037.1:0-332 GCF_001447785.1 Gekko japonicus | reverse complement strand
CAAGGGAAAACACCAGTGCATAATAGGCCATTAGGCACACAGTTATCAAATATCAGTTCTGGTCTGGCATATGCACAAACATCAGTGGAGTAAGTCTTCTCATGTTTGTGCAAAGATTTGGGGGGATTAGTTCCCTTAACTCCTCTGCCCTAGGTAGTTCCTGGTCACCCACTGACTCCTGGAGTCACAATTTTGGCAGAAATAGGTAGGTTTGCTTCAACAAATGTCATTCTGCTTGTATTAAATAGGATCTACCTCCTGTATATGCTGGTTTGAGCTCTGGAGCAGAAATGCAGGAAATAAATGTATGAATGAAGTCTCAATGAAGAGAT
>NW_015283036.1:0-332 GCF_001447785.1 Gekko japonicus | reverse complement strand
CCACGCACTTAACCACTACACCAAAATGACTGTAAGGTACATCCTCTCCTACTATCTTTGGAGCAAAACGTGGCAGTGCTACTAAGGAGGTGCAGAATTGCTGCTACTTCTGGGAGCTCATTTGGAAAAGCCCTGCAGTGTCACACAGAGACCTGTGGTGTACGTGTCAGAGTCTTTGAGTTTCCTGGTGATGTTGAAAAGGATCATTGAAACCAAAATGTGGCCTCCCCACTTCCATACTTTAGCCCTGATGGTGAATTAGGGACAAGAATTCATACTGCCTCGTGCCAGAAGGGCAAAACAAGGAACCTCATGACCTGAGGCTGAGCCTT
>NW_015283035.1:0-332 GCF_001447785.1 Gekko japonicus | reverse complement strand
GTCCCACCTGGAGGCTGGCATCCTTATGTTCTCCACTCATTTGGGGAAACACCCTTACTCACGCTTGCTTTCCTAACAGCGGCACGCACGGGAGGGGTGTCGAAACCTCTCGGAGGCGAGGTTGCTTAAAGAGATGGGAACTTGAGTCATCCGTGTTGCCAGTAAAAGTTTCCCAGTTTGCCACCGCCTTGGCCGCCGCACGAGGAAAAGCAGATTTTGACAAAAAAGGCTAGAGAGGAAGTGATTTCCTCCCGATCAAACTTGAACGGATAACCACTCGGAAGATTTGTTTATTGGACGCCGCTTGCGTTTCTGGAGGGCTTCCCGTGCAC
>NW_015283034.1:0-332 GCF_001447785.1 Gekko japonicus | reverse complement strand
ATAAAAATGAAGACGTGCAGCACGGTCACGATCAGGTGGTTATCATTTCATCAGTTTCTGGCTTGGCTCAGCAGAATCCAGATGTGCGCAAGTACCCCGAACCCGACCAGGGCAATTACAGGTCTGGTTATTTCCTTGTTGGTTCCCACTTACACCACTGGAGGGCCCTTGAATGCAGGTTTGCTCCCTGAACCACTATTAGCACAAACAGCCTGTCTTTCACACCTCACCTTTCGATATGGTTATCTCTTTCAAGATCTAGCAGCTGATTGGTTTGCTTGCCAGAAAAAAAAAAAGGAGTGGGGGGGGGAAGCAGAGAAAGAGAGAGCGTC
>NW_015283033.1:0-332 GCF_001447785.1 Gekko japonicus | reverse complement strand
TCCTGCAGGAAATGACCCCTGATTATATTCCTTGTTTTATCTTCTAAAGAAGAGACAATAAACTTATCTTTTGGTGTTGTGGAAGGAAGGTGTTGGTATGAATCACTGGAAGAGAAGGGGGAGAAGCAGCAGAAATTACCTCAGAGTCCTGTTCTGCCTCTCTGGGCTTCCTCTGTCATGGCAGCATGTAAATGCAGCACAGTTATTAAAACTGCCTTATTGAGCACTCGCACACTCACGCCGTAACTGAAATCATCTTGGTTGCTGCCAGTGTGGTGTAGTGGTTCAGAGTGTCAGACGAGCATCTGGGAGACCCAGGTTCAAGTCCCTAC
>NW_015283032.1:0-332 GCF_001447785.1 Gekko japonicus | reverse complement strand
GTCACACACACTATTTAGCATGTGTGACCAAGAGCAGTTGTCCTTTTCCCATACCGCTGCTAGTTTTCAGGAGGAAGCAACAATTGGTGCATTGACACACACTACCATTACTGAAATTCTGAGATACATGGCCCCTGAGATTCTGACAGAGTTGCTAGAGCTTGGTTCTGAGGAAAAGCAGGCTGACTGCAGATTGGGCCCAGTGGAAGCTGGGATACTCCACCAGGCATGCACAACTTGTATTGCACTGTATAAAGGGGGCGGGTATGTGGCTGAGGATTCATATACCAACTGCTTACTCCTAGAAGGAGAGTATGGGCAGCAGGCAGAAG
>NW_015283031.1:0-332 GCF_001447785.1 Gekko japonicus | reverse complement strand
AATTGTGCGTGTTCTCGGGTGAATTGTGCATGTTCTCGTTCTCTCTCTCTCTTTCTCTCATACGCACACACCCACACACACCATTTTCAGCACCCTAGTTACCCCTCCCCCTCCACCTTGGATTAAAGGTCCCTCTATGCCTGTTATTTCTTCACCACTTTGTATTTACCCATCTCGGCTTTGCTCTGGCTCCTGCTGGAGTTTTTTTCCACTGCCGTGCCCCTACTGGGCTTGCATTCTCGTGACGTCTGTGAAACCTGTTGGTTCGCTTGTCTGCCTTTTGATCTTGGCCTTTTTTTGTTGTCCTCTTCTCATAACCGTGGCTTATTACC
>NW_015283030.1:0-332 GCF_001447785.1 Gekko japonicus | reverse complement strand
TTTTAAAGAGTTGGCAATGGTTCCAGGAAGAAAATAATAACCCACGGTGCCTATTTGACTAGGTCAGAGAAACGGATGCGAACACCGAAGGAAATCGCCTTTCTATCGTAGTAACTCCCAGATCTCTCTGATAAACTATACTCCGTATCCAGCCGATGGTTCTTCAAGCCAAACTGCATTTGCTGCATAATCTAGGATGCGACGGTAGGATTCTGAGGGAAAGGGGTGTCGGGTCATCCATGCTTTAACTTTTTCAGGGTACGTATACATTCACTTTTCAGCTCAGGACCTGAAAACAATCTCTGTAACCTCGATATCTGTAGGAAAGTAAT
>NW_015283029.1:0-332 GCF_001447785.1 Gekko japonicus | reverse complement strand
CACTTGTTTGTTCATTCCTCCATCTGCCCATTCATTTAACGTAATTGGAACACTAAGATGCTGAGACTCTCATCTGATGGGGGAGGGAAAGAAATGTTCCAGATATTTCTCTTCCACTCTCACCCCACCTTCCAGATGGTGGCCAGTTCAACAGCTGGGGCCTCTGTGGTCTCTGCCCAACAATGAGGGTTTCCCTCCTGGAAATATACAACACAAGGGAAGTTGTAATTGTTTGATTTGTTTTTGTATTTTAAATTAAATGTACACGGACAGTGCCACCAGTGTTCTCTTTACAGTTAGAAGAAAACAAGAATGAAATAATCAGGAGAAGA
>NW_015283028.1:0-332 GCF_001447785.1 Gekko japonicus | reverse complement strand
TGTGTGTGTGTGTGTGCTGGGTGGATCCTTTTAAGGATTTCCAACATTATACCTTGTTTGGCCTATTCACTAATCTTTGGGGTATGGTAGTACCAACATAAGAGCGGAAGCCACATCTTCCTACAGTACCTCAACACTGCCTTAAATGGGCAGCCTGTACAAATGGATAATTTGCCCTTTGTTTGCCTGCTGCATCGGCATATAGATGTTCAATGTTCATAGAAGGCCTGTAGTACGGGAAATGGCACGGCACTCCCTTGGAAAATCTTGATACCTCTGGTATTCCAGCCTAAGTCCATGACACTTAAGCACAACACTCCTCTTCTTAATAA
>NW_015283027.1:0-332 GCF_001447785.1 Gekko japonicus | reverse complement strand
CCAGTATGCTGACTCTACTGTTCAGGCATGGATTCCCCCCCCCTTTCCTAATTTAGAAGAACAGCTGAATTCTCTTTTCTTCTAAAACTCTTGTTGGGTTTCACTTCCTAAGGAAATGGCAATATAACAACCTCAGTACAGTGTCATCTTATTAAAACTCTGGATAATTCATTCCATCCATCAGGACCATTAAGTTAAGAGGAGGTAGAGAATCAGATTCTGGCCATTCATATTTTGCTGATTTTGCTGGTGATTAATGCCATTGTATTATCTGTAAGCTCAGCAAGAAAGTAGATATCTTGCTGTAAATCATAGATACATTAATATTCAAC
>NW_015283026.1:0-332 GCF_001447785.1 Gekko japonicus | reverse complement strand
AAGTCTTTGGGAGAGAGACCCAACTGAGCCTTCTGGTAGGAACCAAGACTACTAATGTTCTAACCCCACCCCCAACAGTCTAGTATATCTCCTGCTGAGCAGGAGATTAACCCTTCTCTTACACCCTCCCAAAGCCTATGAAACAGTATGAGAAACTCACCAGAGATCCATATCAGGTAAACTGCCGAATCTGAGCCATCGACAGGGATGTGGTTATTTTGCCCAGGGTCCCCTGGCCACTGCTATCTACAGGGCCATGCTTACAGGTCATTTCCTGAATCTTTTTGAACTGAGACGTGAAAACACCACTCCTGTGACTGGCGTTGGCTTAG
>NW_015283025.1:0-332 GCF_001447785.1 Gekko japonicus | reverse complement strand
TTCCTGGGCCCAACAGCTGTGGGATTTTCTAGACCATCTTCAGGTGCATCACAGTGGCCCCAAGCATGTGTGACTGTGAAGTCTACCTTCTCCAAGACTGACTACAGTTGGCAAACCAGCCCCATCTGGTAAAAAGCAATACTAAACTGTGATACCTGTTCTTTTTGGGGGTTGGCACAATCCCTGTCAGGGGATGTACACTGTACAACTATCCTTGGATCAATCCACAACCTTCTGTCTTAATTTGGGTTTTTCACTTTCATCTAGTCCTAAATCCAGTAATTTAATATATTTTGATCTAATTGCCTTATATTTTTTGCTACTTTATGTGT
>NW_015283024.1:0-332 GCF_001447785.1 Gekko japonicus | reverse complement strand
GGGAACCTTTACCTTTACCTTTAACGATAATGTTGAAACATGGATGACTTAATTAACCATTGAGAGCACGGAGGCCAAACAACCTGCACTACAATCGATAAAGTACTTGAGGTGCGTGCGAAGTTGAGTGTTAAAGCTGCTCAACACTTAAGTTTGGAAATATGAGTCTAAGAAACAAGCCAAAACTTGAGCATCGCGGCCTGTACAAATGTTCCTCAACGGGCTTGCACATGAGGAGCAACTAATGGAATGTAAATATTTGCCCAAAAGATGCTCTTGCGGCCTCAATTCATAGAATCATAAAATCCTAGAGTTGGAAGGGGCCATAGAGG
>NW_015283023.1:0-332 GCF_001447785.1 Gekko japonicus | reverse complement strand
GATAGATAACAAATATAATATCCAAATTTCTGTTTAACCAAAGTACAAACTGTGTAACCATACAACGTCATATTACATTCCAAAAAGAACTGATCTCCATATGCACATTACCCCAGAATAAGCTAATAGAACTTATAGTTAAGTGTATTTATGTGTAACTCAGATCATGCGAAATGAAGCCAATCAGTATATGATGGATTGGATGGAAGAAGCTGTCTACTAGTCATGTATTGAAAATATTTGAACCATGTACTGACGAATTTAGTGTGTGAAGTGGTGGAGTTGCAAGTTTTGTCAGCTACAGATTGAGCAATACGGTCCATGATAAAGTG
>NW_015283022.1:0-332 GCF_001447785.1 Gekko japonicus | reverse complement strand
CCAGTACTCTTATATTAAGTTTCTTCTCAGACCCTTAATCCATAACTGGGAATGCTGAAGGGGGGGAAATGCAGAGTTGAACTTTCACAAGGGAATTCCTCTTAGGAGAACTTGCTTAACAAATCCAGTAGAATGGCCGTGTGAAAATCGGGGCCCAGATGTTCATTCAACAGGCGTGGTGCCCACCCCCTGGACTGGCCTAAGACATTTTCTCCCCCACAGTGTGTGATCTGGGAGTTATGTACCTAACTGTCTACACCAGGGCCAAGCTATCAATGGGCCTGACTTCATTGGTTATTGTTTTTAAATTTAATAATACACACACACACACA
>NW_015283021.1:0-332 GCF_001447785.1 Gekko japonicus | reverse complement strand
AAAAAAGACTAGCAATTTACAAGACTGACAATTAAAGCATAGCAGCTAAAAAGGAAATCTAGAAATACAAAGGCATTAAGACGATTAAGCCTCTGATATCTTTCCCATTACAGTCCCAAAATGGTGCATAGTAATTGTATCATGATGGTTTGCGTGAATTATCATACGCCACTTGCAAAATGGCACAAGAGTGAGATCAAAGACAAATCTAATATTAAATAAGGCTGACAATTCACTCAGAGCTATGAACCCCGTTATACCCCTAGAGATGCAGAGTGGAAATTTTTCCATTTCTAAAGATTCACTGTTTTAACAAGATCAACAAGAATTAA
>NW_015283020.1:0-332 GCF_001447785.1 Gekko japonicus | reverse complement strand
CTCACTACTTTGAGCACTGCCTGTATGACCTGTGTGCTGCTGATGGGGCTCGAGAATCCCTCTGTCGGAGCGTCCAGGCCTATGCCACTGCGTGCCAGGCAGCTGGTGCAGAAGTTGGATCCTGGAGAACAGATGCCTTCTGTTGTAAGTTTTTAAAAAATGAATCCCCTTTTCTCATTTTCTCACAAAGGTGACTCCCCTAGACAGAAAATGAGTAGTCTGAAATAATGGTTGAAACTATGCATGATTACTTCCCACTGCTCTGCTTCCAATTACATGCAGCCTCCCCTATGTTAAGAGTTGCCTCCCTTTCCTAGAACTGCTTTCAACTC
>NW_015283019.1:0-332 GCF_001447785.1 Gekko japonicus | reverse complement strand
GTGTATATTTTATAATCAGCGTTAAGCAGAGAAACAGGCCTATAATTCTTTATCTCTGTTACGTTACTCTCCTGTTTAGGTATTAAAGTAATTAATGCTTCTTTCCAAGAATCTGGAATTCTTCCTTTTTCAGAAATATTTCATACTATTATCTTCAATGGTAGCAATATTTGATTTTCAAATGTTTGGTAGAATTCTTTCGGGAGTCCGTCTGACCCCAGAGCTTTCTTCTTCTTAGCACTCTTAATAGCTTCAACTATTTCGCATATTGTGATTGGCTCATTTAAGCATCTTTTCTGTTCTTCCATAAATTTTCTTTTATTATATTTATT
>NW_015283018.1:0-332 GCF_001447785.1 Gekko japonicus | reverse complement strand
TAGTAGCAAATCTAAATTTAATTTTAGGTGCAATTTGTGGATAGCCCTGCTAGTGTCACCCTTTGCAGAGGGAGCTGTATGCAGACAGGAAAATCCCTCTACAGACTGTCTAATGTCATGCGGCTCCTCTTTACAGCAGTGGTTCAGCTACGGACCCACCTACACGGGAATGTTGTGGAAGGTGTGTCTGGCAACTGTCAGAGATTATGATATAGCTAGTGGATATCCTGTTTTAGGGTTTGGAACCAGAGCAGATTGGGTTTCTTCCAGTTCTGTGACTCTAAGACAGACTGAAGATGTAGATAAACAGGATGTGCTTCGGAAGCAACCGG
>NW_015283017.1:0-332 GCF_001447785.1 Gekko japonicus | reverse complement strand
TTGACTGCCTTAGTAAGAAGGAACTGATAATCCTCAGCCTTGAAAAATCTACTGGATTGTTCTGGTAATTTTAACTCTTCGGTTTCGTCTTCTGATAGAAATTCACCCTCTTCCCTGTCCTCAATTGAGGAGGTATTGGACTCCAACTCCTCCCCCCAGTGTTCCTCAGAGGGTCTTCTAGGAAGGGGGGGGGGCTTTTTTGCTGCTTTAGTGGGCCAGCCAGAAGGGAAGGGCATTGGAGAACCCTGGTGATGAATCTCCTGCCGGGGTGGCAACTCAGGTTTGTTTACCTTGGTTAACTCCTGCTGGATGGAACGCCTAATGAATTCCAT
>NW_015283016.1:0-332 GCF_001447785.1 Gekko japonicus | reverse complement strand
TCACAAAAAGAGAGGCACACAAAGCCTTTGAACATTAAAGTCTTCTCTTGGTGTGTGATACAGTGAGAGGGAGCATGGCAGAGTGCATTTTCCTAAACTCAAAATCTCAAGCTTTCTTTCATCGTAAGGAGCGTACAATCCCCTGACAATTTTAGGTGCTTTCTATAAGCTCACTGTGCCCCATGATAGCTCTGCGGTTAGTCTTGTCCTCTTCCACATCCAGCACATCATTCTCTGCATCACTCTTTGCGCTATCTTGGGTGCTGTCTGCTGTCCCATCTCAATAAAGCTCTGACAACTTCTCAATGGACTGTGCATCTCTTAGCCAACCC
>NW_015283015.1:0-332 GCF_001447785.1 Gekko japonicus | reverse complement strand
TCAGGGCGGGTCACAGACAGGCATACGCTGACACATGTGACTGGAGCTTTGTGCCTCCCATATCCACATAGGTTCTTTCCTGTTTGCAACCACAGCACACAGGAAGAAATGGCTGCAGCCTCCCTGCTGCTGTGTTTGCATCCTCAAACTGCAACATGGAGCTGCTGTTGGCTCTGCTATAAAAATCACATGCTTGTATCTGCTGTATATCCGCTGTAAAAGTCACATTTACATGGCTACATGTAAGGTTCAGAACAGCAGCTCTGTGGGGCAGTTTGCGGACACAAAAGCCATGTCGGCAGGAGGCTAAAGCTGCTTGTCCTCACACACTG
>NW_015283014.1:0-332 GCF_001447785.1 Gekko japonicus | reverse complement strand
GTGTTCAAAGTTTTAAAGAGCACCATTCCCTGAACGTGTTTTTTATCCAAAATCGACTACTTACCCTTCCTGGAATCACCAGACTGTCGATGCCGATCAAATCTTTCTTCAATTCGTGCAGTTTCTGGAAATTTTCCATCTTCAGCATACTACTGTGGAGCTGAGCCACCATCTCGGAGATCTCTGCCAGAGCAGCTGCGCAACGTAAAACACACCCACCCACCCAAAGGATTTCAGACTTTATGCATGGGAGCTGGTGGGTTGCATTCAAACGGATCCCACTTGCCCAGATGTCTCCTGGACTGCCCATGTTAAGAGCCTGCACTATAATT
>NW_015283013.1:0-332 GCF_001447785.1 Gekko japonicus | reverse complement strand
ATTCATTCATTCATTCACTGAGTCCTTCCCACGTGCGTGCAGACAAGCAGTCTCCCCGTCCTGACCTGCATCTTCCGGATGGTCTCTCTTTCTAGACCCTGCACCATGCCGTCGATTGCCTCTTGCACCCGGACCTGCTGCGCCTCAGCCATGCCGGATTGCTCCACCAAACACCCCACATGGAGGGAAGTCTCCCAGCCCAGAGGACGCCCGCGCTCTCCCGCCTCCCTCCCCGTTCGCTTCCAGGGTCAGCTCCGCAACACTTCCGAGGGCCCGCAAATCCTCGCTTGGAACGCAACAGCAGCCTCCTGTGTTCAGTGCCAGGCACTGCA
>NW_015283012.1:0-332 GCF_001447785.1 Gekko japonicus | reverse complement strand
CTGCAAAGCAGGAGTGGGCTAGCTAGCCATGCAGTACTGAAATTTGTGCTGTTTACAATCAATCCTTTTCTCGCCTTACTCACCTCAGTACAATAAGGCACTTACGCAGCACTTACAGGCACTACAGGCAGATTTACATTACAGTTTTATCAGTGTTACGAAGAGCAGTGCCAAATTCCTATGAGTTTTGATTTATCTGTCAAAATTAGCGTGTTCTCTGAGGGAAAGCCTTCCATTAAATCGCCAAGCAAATCTCCTTAAAGTTGGAAGTGTTTCTTTGATTTTTGGCCCAAGTCTAGGACACTCATCGTCAGGGGTCATTTCGTAGAAAA
>NW_015283011.1:0-332 GCF_001447785.1 Gekko japonicus | reverse complement strand
TTGGCAAAATTAGTTGTTGATTCAGGCTCTAGAGTTTTCAGATGCTGTAAGCAGCTAAAATTTGGGTGTGATTACCTGTTCTCCTGTACTTTCTCCTGGGATATCCAAGCTCCGGAAATCCACACTCCTTTGCTACAGAGATCAAGGAAGGCAACAATTAGTATCCACAAACTACATTTTTGCCTATATTCAAAGTGAACCCAGTACCCAGTTTCTATTTAAGACTGTATTTCCATGAAGTTACTTCACGTCCAGACACTTTAATTCCTGTTTTCATTAGGAGAGGAAGAAAACACAGAGACCTGGTACAGAAATACAAAGGTAAGTGCCAT
>NW_015283010.1:0-332 GCF_001447785.1 Gekko japonicus | reverse complement strand
TTTGGCTGACAGAGGACAAGTGGCCTAAGATCACTCAGTTTGCTTCATGTCTGAATGGGTGTTTAAATCTGGGTCGCCCAGTCCGACAGTCTAACCACTATACTGCACCATCTGTACATTTATGTAAGGGGAGGAAAGATGGAAGTGTGACTGTAGGCCACTTATATCCTCTACCTAAAATTCTTCACAGGAAGCAAAAATGGGGGGATATACTAATCTCTGAAGGAACAGTGGGATATAAATGTGCGGAACAGAATCAGGAACAGGGAAATTACTCTGTTCATCCTTATAGAAGGTTGTGTGATTTACTTCCATAAGACATTTCGGCAGGG
>NW_015283009.1:0-332 GCF_001447785.1 Gekko japonicus | reverse complement strand
AACCATGGCCGTCGTGGCCAATAAGGTGCCACCACTATCACCTCTGCCTGGAGTAACCGAATTCTCCTGAGAAGGCGCGGAATAACTGGTAAGGGTGGAAACGCATAAAGTAGTCCCGTCGGCCAAGGTGTCAGTAGGGCGTCGGTGGCTTCCGCCGCTGGATGAAAGAACCTGGTGAAGAATCTGTCCAGTTGGTGGTTCGTTGCGGACGCGAATAGATCTACCTTGGGTACTCCCAGCTTCGTTGTAATCAGGGAAAACAGAGTCCTTTTTAGTGACCATTCTCCCTCCTGTATTGTCTGGCGACTCAGCCAATCGGCTTGTGTATTGGT
>NW_015283008.1:0-332 GCF_001447785.1 Gekko japonicus | reverse complement strand
ATCCATCTGATGACACAGGCATTAATCTGGCCGAGCAACTTCCAGGAGGTTTGCCAAATCGTTGGCCCTCAGAGGGGCAAGCCACGCCAGTGAAAGGACGACAAGGTGCAACAATTACGAAAGCCAGCTCCCAGTGCTTTGGTCAACCATGTTATGTGAAAAGTGCAATTGCTTAGGGAGAGACAGGGCCCTCTGCAGATGCCACAGACAGGCAGACACTATTGTTGTTGTTTGTACTGATGCAGCTAACAGTGTTGGTCAGTTGGGGGGGGGGAATCCCAAAACACTACTTCTGATTAAAGTTAAAGGATAAAGGTCTCCCTTGCTCGAAA
>NW_015283007.1:0-332 GCF_001447785.1 Gekko japonicus | reverse complement strand
ATTCAACAAGGAGGGATGGGGAATCAAAGCAGGTCACTTATCTACAAAACTCAAACTTAAGCAACAACATTCAAAGTGGGAACCGAAGAGGTGATCAGAGTCTTTTAGTGTCTCTGAGGCCTTCTGCAAGTCCTAAACATTCAGTCTTTGCTATAGCCTTGCTGGCTCCCAGTGGCAGTGGTGATGCTGCTGCTCTCGGGGCTCTTGAGGCGGCTGCAACTCTCCAGAGGCTGCAGCTCTCTTAAGGCTCCTTCTCAGGCTACTCGACTCTCTGCAGTGGGACCCAGATGGCTTCTCTCTCCATTTTCTCCTTTGAAGTCTCTTTTCCCTCA
>NW_015283006.1:0-332 GCF_001447785.1 Gekko japonicus | reverse complement strand
GCCTCATCTTTGGGGATGGTAGTAATTTTAGATTCTGTCCATGATGGGGGTAAGTTCCCCGTGTCCATTATGTGGTTACATGTCTTCGTGAAATGCTCCAGAAGAGAGGATTTGAATGTCTTGTAGAATAGTGGGCCGAAGCCATCATTGCCCGGAGCTGTATTCGATTTAGTTTGTTTTAGCGCCTGTAGAACTTCCTCGGATGTAATAGGAGAATCCAATTGTTGACGATGTTCTGGTAAAAGTTTTTTTGTAAGCTGATTATTCCGTAAAAATTCTTGGATCTTGTTTATGTTTGGGTTGGAAGAGCTGTAGAGTGTTTCATAGAAGTG
>NW_015283005.1:0-332 GCF_001447785.1 Gekko japonicus | reverse complement strand
GCTTGCCTGGGCTATCCAGGTCAAGGGTAATCCTGATAGTTTCTTGAATTGTCCCTCTCTTCCTTTAGCTCAGACGCTCCTGCAGTACAGGTGGATAGGCTATCGACCTGTCATGCTGGTGGAGGGGGGGGGGACACAGTCTATGCATTTATCTTGCTCCCACTCTGCAAAGTTTGCTAGTTGCCTGTTATGGGGAGGTAAGTGATAGCTTCGACTTCAGTCCTCCTGGCTGTTCTGCCTTGGTTCTAGCAGGTCCAAGCAAAAATTTCCCCTTTTCCTCCTAGCATACATACTGTCCTAGAGCGGAGGGGAGCGGTGGCACAGTGGGTATA
>NW_015283004.1:0-332 GCF_001447785.1 Gekko japonicus | reverse complement strand
ACCCTATGGGATCACCATACGTTGGCTGCAAACTGGTGGCACTTCCCACCACCACCATTTCCTTTGGCATAAGCTTCCGAACAGGGGAACTGTGGCTACTCTGTTCCATAGCAATAGTGAAAATGTTCAATGGTCAGATCTGATTCTGGGACACTTCTCTTGCTAGGTTTCTCCCTCTCAGAACAGCGACTTAAAGGTGCCGTAAGTGATACACATCACTTACAGCACCATCCCAAGTCGATATGCTTAGAAGGGCATAACTTTGTCTAGGAGGGCCTGTTAACCTCTTCACATCTGATGACACTCGGTGGAAGGGCTGCTAAATGCACGCG
>NW_015283003.1:0-332 GCF_001447785.1 Gekko japonicus | reverse complement strand
GGAAACCTTTACCCTTTACCAGTTTATTTTCTCATTCTTCAAACCAGAAAGAGAAGTTGTCGACTTAACCGCCCCAGCCCCCCCGATGGTTGCCTGTGTTTGCCCCCTAGCTGCGGACCACTCTCCCTACCTTTCCTGCCCCCTTTAGGGTGAAGATTCAAATTGTGCAGTCTTTGGGCCGAGAGCCCAAGTCTCTGCTTATTTACTCTCCAAAGGTCCACAGAGACAGATTCTATATGTACATAATGAGTGAGCATGATAAGGATTTTATTTCTAAAAGGCCTTTACCTACATTACCCAAGCCACAGAATACATCTCTCAGGAAAGCAGTC
>NW_015283002.1:0-332 GCF_001447785.1 Gekko japonicus | reverse complement strand
TAGTGCACAGTTTCTACATCTACAGCATACGTCACTGGAAGAAAAGCAGACGCGCCTGGGTACTGACATACATAAGCTGTTCCTGAATTCTGAGTTAGAGGTTTTTCAGGCTGCTGGTGCTTGACAGAAAATTACACCTGCTTTGAAGAAACAGGCTTAAAAGGATATTTGTGATCCCTGCTATTAGTTGTATTAAGTACTGGATAGGAAGATAACTGCATATATACTGGGATAGTAGTTTGAACTCAGCAGTTATATAAACCAAGCACTTATTTATACTGTTTTAAATTAAGAGTTTTGGTGTGGGTGGGACTGTTTGTTTGTTGATTATA
>NW_015283001.1:0-332 GCF_001447785.1 Gekko japonicus | reverse complement strand
GGGGGTGGCTACTTCCTTTGCCTGGTCACACCCTGCAGATGATGAGGTAAAAGAAGAGAGGCAGGAGGTGGGGCCAGCATGCTCACACCCACGTGGGGGAACAGGTAGGGCTGTTGTCTGTACTGGGCTCCAGACTCCCTGGTTTCTGGGTTGCAGCTTACCTCTGATCATGGGACAGGTCCATTGCTCTAATGCCAGCATCACAGCCAGGGTAAATGTAGAGTTGCTTGAAGTCACAAGCTTGCCATACTTCCACTACTCCATTATCACCACCTGTCACCAGGTTCTGCCCATCACTGCTCAGGAGGATAGCCTACATCAGAGTTAAGGCA
>NW_015283000.1:0-332 GCF_001447785.1 Gekko japonicus | reverse complement strand
GCATTTGCCTTTTTAGCCACCGCATCGCGCTGCTGACTCATCACATACCACCCTGCTGACTCACCACACCACACTGGCTCTCTGTACTTAGGTGTGGTTGGTTAGTATTCCTGATCATGGCACTACCATCTCCCACCGCAATTGTATAGGCTGGGATACTGGCAGAAGCTCTGGGTTCCAGCTCTGAATGGCTGGACGCTGAGACTATGTTGGTCATAGGGTCAGAAGAGGGCTGGGAAGACCCAGACTGACATCTTCATTCAGCCATGAAGCTTCTTGGCTGTCCCTGGACCAAGCGGCCGTTCAGCCTAATCTACCCCACAGGGTTGTTC
>NW_015282999.1:0-332 GCF_001447785.1 Gekko japonicus | reverse complement strand
AAAAAAATGCCTTGGTGATGCTGGCTTCTCATGTTCCTAAGTTGCTTATGCCATAGACTGGCCCTGTCACAAAGAGTTTCAATGCCAGTGGTGCGCACTAGTGATATTTAGGGCTTTTTTGCATAAAATATTGGAACATCAAACCAATTGCAATGCCCTTTTTCTTTTCAGTCGAGCACCCCATACAATCACAGTAATGATTTGTTTGCCTCTCAAAACAAGTGATATTTCAAGTGGCTCTGGGCACAGTTAGTGCTATTCAACAGGGCAGGAGGGCAGGTACACATTGTCAGCACATGCTCAAAATCTGTTGGCTTAAGACCATAAAGACA
>NW_015282998.1:0-332 GCF_001447785.1 Gekko japonicus | reverse complement strand
TTTGTCATCCCCTTCTTCTTTTACCTTCATGAGGTAAATTTACCTCCATGAGGATAATTCTTGACTAATCATTCGTTGCTCTGAGAGGGTTGATGAAATCACCCTAATCTTTGAAGTCTTTCTGTTGAGTGGATCTGGTTATAAACTGATTACACGTTCATAACTATTTAATTAATATCTCTTTGATGTTTCTTTCCCTCAAAGCTGGGCTTCTTTTCATTGTTTATTTGTTTCTAGGCTGGGTTTTTTTCTATCAGCTTGCTTTGTTTTAGCTGACTTCCCTCACTGTTTTATGATTAGTGTAATTTAAACTGTAATTTTACCAATGTGAC
>NW_015282997.1:0-332 GCF_001447785.1 Gekko japonicus | reverse complement strand
CAGCAAGGGTTTGTGGTCAGTGACAATAGTGAAGGGGTGGCCATACAGGTAGCCATGAAATTGTTTTACCCCCGCCACAATCGTCAGGGCTTCTTTATTGATTTGCGCATAGTTGTGCTCCACCGGCGATAGTGTGTGGGAGTAGTAAGCAACCAGTACCTCCCGCTCATGGGCCAGCATGTGTCCCAGAACTGCCCCCACCTCGTCCGGGGAAGCATCACACGCTAACACCACCAGCAAGGATCAAAGTGTGTGAGAACCGCACTAGACACCAAGAGCTCTTTTACAGCTTTGAAAGTGACTGCATGTTTGGTGCCCCAGGACCAAGGGGT
>NW_015282996.1:0-332 GCF_001447785.1 Gekko japonicus | reverse complement strand
TGCCACCCTGACTCCATTATGCCTGCGGATGAACTGGCATTTCAACCCCAGATCTCACAGCCAACTTTAGAACTTTATCTGCTAAGCCCAGCCACCGTCACTGGGATCTGAAGAAATGAGTGACCGCTCTTGCATGCATAGAGTGTACAAATAGAGTTTTCTCCATCCTGTGCAGAGTCTGGCTCAACTTAATTCATCTGTAGCTTGAATTTGCTGCATAGGACTGCAGCCATAATCTGTTACAACCACTTTCTAGTCTGCTCTCCTATCTAGGAGCTTTGAACGCAGCTGCCTCTTATTGCTTGCATTTACATTGTGGTATTCTGGACTCA
>NW_015282995.1:0-332 GCF_001447785.1 Gekko japonicus | reverse complement strand
GGATGTGCCAGGTCAAAGTGAGCAATGCCGTCGTGAGAGGTCGCTGCTGAGGCGGTGGTGGCCGAGGTCGATGAAGAGGATGAAGAGGAAGCCGATGAAGTGGAGGAGGTGGGGTTCGGCTCAGACATCCTTGCGCGTGCGCTTGTCCGCTGTTACGCTCGGCGAGGCGAGCTGACGAGGCGAGGTGAAACGAGGCACCACGAGGCGAGGCGAGGAGACGAGCGGGTGGACTTGCCGAGACGAGGCGGGGCGAGGCGGCTAGGTGCAGCGAGGTGCTGCGAGGCGAGGAGGTGAGAAGCGTGGCATGGCTGGGCGAGACGAGGTCGGCAGGG
>NW_015282994.1:0-332 GCF_001447785.1 Gekko japonicus | reverse complement strand
ATCTCTTCTTCTTCTCCTTCTTCTTCCCTCTTACTGCTGGTGGGCTGGCTAGCCAAACAGCCAGTGCCTGCCTCCACAGCAGTAACTACAACAAGCCAGTTGAATTTGCAAGGTGGGTTGGAAGTAAGGAGGGGGTTCTTCATCTTGAATGTATTTATTTATTCAAATCCCTCTGTCTCACTTCTTCACTTTGTTCCTAGAGGCTTACAGCAACAACAAAATCCTACAAACCAGTAAAACAAATCAAAATAATAAAACTGTTTAGATATTTAAGGTGAGGTCTGATTAATTATTGGGAGTGGTATAAATGTATCATTCTTTTTTCTTCTTCT
>NW_015282993.1:0-332 GCF_001447785.1 Gekko japonicus | reverse complement strand
TGCCCGTGTGACCGGGGCCAATGTAATGTTTTTCATTCATTTCTTTTATATCAGTTTTATGCCATCTACATGTTACACAGCGTTATACGCAACTGACTCAAAATAACAGTACAAATTATATATTTAATGGAAAATTTCAGTGTGCCAAAACAGAAGTGAAAATAATGACTTATTGGTTTGATTTACAGAAGCAGGAATTGAAATGGAAACAAGGATTTTTTAGTTGAAATGGTAAGGCTGAGACATTTGGCAGCCTCATTGGTTGGATGTAGATAGAAGGTTATCTGTTTCAGCAAGAACCGTACCAATAGCAGTTTCCTTACCCTACAGAA
>NW_015282992.1:0-332 GCF_001447785.1 Gekko japonicus | reverse complement strand
GGGGGGAGAGAAGAGAAGGGAGCTTTCCAACCCCAAACCCTCCCATCCATAAAGAAAAAAAACTTAGTATAAACAGCCAATATTCTGTAGTTATGCTAAGTTAACATTAAGTAGGTACTTACAAATAATCATTTGCAGAGTAAGGAAGATTAATAAGTATTCTACTAAGTTATCCAGAACTTTTGGGTGCATACAGATAAGGTATCAGTATTTTGTATAGTCTATACACTGCATTACAGCGAATGGTGGCGAGTATTATTACCTATCTAAGGCTCCTCTGGATGAGAACGTACATAAATGACTAGTTAGCTTCACTTTCTATTTCCCATCTG
>NW_015282991.1:0-332 GCF_001447785.1 Gekko japonicus | reverse complement strand
GGGAAAAGCCAATGCAGAATCGCCCTCCGTTTTCTCTGCTGCAAGAAGAAGAGGAAGCCACAGGCAAGGGAAAGATGACACTCTCACACCATCACCTCCCTCCCTTCAAAATCATTCTTCCTCCTTGGCCTCTGCTTTAGCCTCTCCCAGTTTGGTCCCGTTACCTTCTCTTATAGGTAACCAGTGGAGTAGGCATGGTATGTTTGCACCAGGCTGTGATTGGAGTCACCTGTCATCAGAGCCTTATTGACTTGAACATGATCTGCCTTCTGCCTCCCTTACCCAGTGGCAGAGAGGGCAAGAAGGGGCTATGGCTCAGTGGTAGAGCTTCT
>NW_015282990.1:0-332 GCF_001447785.1 Gekko japonicus | reverse complement strand
ACCCTCCCCCAGCTCCTGTGTTAATTAATCACATTTTGATCCCATCCATTTTTCCAAGCAGCTCCGGGCAGGGTATATAAGGCAGGAGACACGTCCCATTTAATCTCCGCGACAACTCTATTAGGCTTCTTTGTTCTCGGATTCTCTCCAGGATGGCAGAACCTTGGAATGTTTTCGAGGTCACCGCTGAAAGGGTCAGAAATAGGGAATTCCATATTGCCCACGCCGCTAACTAGATTTTCTAGTTTCGAAATATTTACTATATGCTCATGCTGTACAAAGTGCTGGTTCTTACCACTGAGAGAGTGTTGTGTAGTGGGTTAGCCGCATGG
>NW_015282989.1:0-332 GCF_001447785.1 Gekko japonicus | reverse complement strand
TGGGTAGCCGTGTTGGTCTGAAGCATATAGATTTCTTCATAAAGTCATCTAACACATGAAATGATTTAAACAGGACTTCTTGTGGTAGTCTATTCATATGAGCCTACTCTTATTTATGGTAACATCATATGCACACACTGATGAATCCATGTACATTGATTCCTCATATCAAGCAGAAATAGTAAGCATACTTCAAATTTTAAAAAGATCACCCTGAAATGCAGGGATATTATGTTTAATAGCTACATTAGAAAGTCTATTATACAGAGAAGCATTAATAAGTGAAATAGCTGAGATGGCTTTTTGCTTTTAGACTATTTCACTGTTTCAGA
>NW_015282988.1:0-332 GCF_001447785.1 Gekko japonicus | reverse complement strand
GTTCTTATGGCGTGACTCTGTGCTCCCTCTACAGGTCTTTCATTGTTCATATTGAACTGAAATGGGGTTGCGAAGGATTCCTTTAACAAAGCACTGTGGGTAGCCAGAAGAAAGATGAGCACGCCAGAATGCAGAGCTGGACAGAGCTGTAACGTCTTACGTTGAAGGGCCGTGGCTGGAATCCTCCCCAAAAATGTTGCTGTTGTTTTGGGTGTGTGTGTGTGTGAAAAGGTTTTATTTGTCAAAGGAGCTCTGGGTGGGTCTCTGGGCCAGCATTCCAGGGGCTTGGCCGTGGCTCTGTTGGGCTGCCAACCAAGGCTCCCTCTAAGCTG
>NW_015282987.1:0-332 GCF_001447785.1 Gekko japonicus | reverse complement strand
TTGTCATTTTCTCCCTTTTTTGCTCCGAGCACATTATGTAGTCTGTGTCTTCTTCACTGGCTCTTAGTAGAGTCCCAGTTTCATCTATTTGGTCCTGAGACTCAGTTTAGCTCATCTGACTTCACAGCTCTTTTACACTTTGCTGACTTTTAGCTCTCTAGAAGTAAAGCAAACATTATCTTGGGGTAAAATGTTGCTCAGTCATTTTTACAAGTTTCCACACTCCATTCTAATGAACTGCAATTTCTATGGACTGAACTGAGAATCATGGGGGAAATGGGAATAATTCCTAGGCATCACAGCATGCTGTGGTCTGCATGAGCTCCACAAGT
>NW_015282986.1:0-332 GCF_001447785.1 Gekko japonicus | reverse complement strand
TAGACCCTGGATGGGCAGTTCCTGTGTACTGGATAGGCAGAAGGACATATTAAGCATTCTAGCAGCCATCGGTGGCACGAAATAGCAGAAAGGAGAAGCAGGAAACCAACCTGAGAGGTGCATTCTGGGATAAGCAAAGAAGCAGCTTAGCAGGGGCAAGATGGAAATACAAGTATCTCTAAATGGATATACACATCTCCTGCCCCTGTGAGGGGTTAGGTCTTGTACATTTGCCACTGCAGAAATCCAACAAATCCAAACCTTCCATGTGAAATTACAGCTCAGTGTTTGAAAACATCATTCAAATACTTAAATTCAGGGTGTGTTTTTTT
>NW_015282985.1:0-332 GCF_001447785.1 Gekko japonicus | reverse complement strand
CACGTGGCTGATTGCCTGGGCAGGCCCCAAAGCCCCAGGAATCACCGCCGCAGAGGGTGGAAAGGATCGGTTGGGGCAGGCAGACAATGAGAAGCCTGCACTGCTTCCACTGACATATCTCTGGACCCAAGCTTCAACACCAGGCGCATGCACTACCCCCATAATCCAAACAACATCCCTTTAAGGTAGGATAGAGTCATGCACATGCATCAGGAGAGAGACCAAGCCTGTGAGACAACAGTTTGCCTGAGGCCCCTGGTTGCACTGAGGCAAGTTGAACTTGCTGAACAAAATGGATGGGTTTAGAGAAGAAGAAGAGAGATTGGATTTAT
>NW_015282984.1:0-332 GCF_001447785.1 Gekko japonicus | reverse complement strand
TGCTGCTTCCCCTAAGTGCCTATGTGCATGCCCAGAAGACAAGTGATTTAGGAAAACTGCCCCGCGCCCCACTCCGTGGCTGCTGTGTCTGATCGATCAACCATGGGTAAACACGTGGTAAGACGGGTAAAGGGGGTGAGGAATGTCTGATCCAACCTCTCTGTTTCAAAGAAAGCTGGATAAAATAGAGGCGGCTCCAGAGTGTGGTAAGCTTGATGTCTGATAGAACCTTCCAACCTTGTGATAGAACCTTCCAACATGTTGCTGTTGGCCCTCTCCCCTATTGAAGGCATTTTGAGATTGTCTCTGCCCCGTGGCAGCAATAATGGGGT
>NW_015282983.1:0-332 GCF_001447785.1 Gekko japonicus | reverse complement strand
CTCTGCACCTTGACATGATCTGTCAGGCCTCTGCAGATGTGCTTTTAAGGGGAAAAATGCTGAGATACTTGATCATGGATTTCTGTCTCCTAGTTAACTTTTATTTTTGTGGTTTTTACAACATCAAGCTCTTTTGAGTGATTCATATCCTGGCCACTGGGAACTGGCAATAATGTTGTGTCTCCCATACTGTCCTGTGAGTAACTTCCATGGGATGAAAACATGCTATGTTGTGAAAGTATGCAAACCAGGTGTCAAGCAGAATGTGAAACTTATTCATGTCTGCTGAGCACAGTGCTTAAACTTGTCCTGATCTCATCACCCTTTTTTTT
>NW_015282982.1:0-332 GCF_001447785.1 Gekko japonicus | reverse complement strand
GGGGGGAGCATGCAGTCACAGCTGACTTTACTAGCTTCTCCAGCAATAACAACTCCCTAACTCTGTCATTGTTTTCTTCTTTTTCTTTTGTGACTTGGTTAGTGGTCCCCAGGTTACTGTTAGGGCCTGTTTTTAGTAATGGCCAATTAAATGTGAAGGGGTGAGTCTTCTTTGTCATTGTTTACCACAGAGTCTAGCTTCTGCTGTACAAAACAAATTTGATTTACCTTCCCTCAGGGGTTCAGGCCAAGTCTTCCCTTGCAATCTGTAATAGCCTTTTTCAGCTGTTCCATAATATCTTGTTTTGTAATAAGTTTCATGAGGAGAATTTT
>NW_015282981.1:0-332 GCF_001447785.1 Gekko japonicus | reverse complement strand
CTTGCCTTACTCATTCCATGCTCTGATGGTGTGGCCTGTGCCACCTTTGGCCCAACTCCCGACATTCACAAAAATTGAGAACAAGGAAAGAAACACATCCAAAATTACAAATCTTTTTTTTTAAAAAACCAGGGGAATAATAAACCAGAAAACAGAAGTTACAGTAAGGTGATTGAATTAAATGACAACTACCAGCCATCTATAGGTTCCAGTCCTGTTATCTGATTTGTGACCTTTCTATCCATGAGCACCCTTTAATCTCAAAGTGATATACTTTTCGGTGTGAAGGTGAGCTACACCATTCCTCCCAGCTATGATGACACCAGGTTTCA
>NW_015282980.1:0-332 GCF_001447785.1 Gekko japonicus | reverse complement strand
GCCTGGCGCTCCGGGTGGGCGCGTCGAGGGGAGGCCGCGGCCCAGTGCGAGGCTTTGTGCGCGCGTGAACGGCGGAGGGAGCGCGGCCCCTTCTGGGAGATTCCTCCGCGAGGACCCCCGCCGTTCTGGGGAGGGAGGGAGCCAGCCTTATATCCGCAGCGGCCCCCTGTAGTAGCCTCGCGGGCCACAGTAGCGCCCCGCAGTTGCCTCTTTTGTGGGGGTGTTTCTGAGAATGAAGGGGAGCCCCCGGCGACTGTTTTCGTTACTGGCCCGTGTGGAGGGATAATAAAGAAGAGTGCTTTGGGGCAGTGTTCCCTCTAAGCTGCGGAGTC
>NW_015282979.1:0-332 GCF_001447785.1 Gekko japonicus | reverse complement strand
AGGGAAACCTTTACCTTTACCTAATGATGCTATAGCAATGTCCCAATTGGTTAAAAAAGGCATCCAATAGTCTGCTGGTGGTTTGGGGAAAGGGGAATAAGGGGAGACGACACCGTTGTGGTTGGGGAACCTTGAAAATCTACTCCTTCCTGTCCCATGGCGAGCAAAACTGCTTTGAATGTGCTCTTCCCAGACAGACTGTACCGGAGCTCCTTTCAGAGAGAACAGAGGAAAATGGGGGAAACTGTGGAAGATGGAAGTGGACAATCAGGAGTTGTTTGTGGGATGATGTCGGGTGGCGTTTGAGGCCCCGCACAGAGCAAAAACCCGGC
>NW_015282978.1:0-332 GCF_001447785.1 Gekko japonicus | reverse complement strand
GTTGCAACCCAATATGAACAAGCTGATTGATTATCAACTGCTCGAACGTTAAGTTCTCTTTCACCCAAAGATTTTCAATTTCTAATGGTTCATTTCAACTTCAGGTTTTGGTTAATGTAATATGATTTTTTTTTTAAGTTGATGTCCTTGCTTTGGGCTCAACCCTGATGGCCCCAAAGATTTTACTTTGCATTGGCCTATTCCACCTTCTGATCTTGGTTAATATAATTTGAGTGATTGATTGATTTTTAGTTTTTAACTTATCAAGTGTATATTTTTTCTCTCTCTCTCTCTTTTTTAAGTTCTCTTTCCTATGGGCACTTTAACCCGCT
>NW_015282977.1:0-332 GCF_001447785.1 Gekko japonicus | reverse complement strand
TTTAATGCCGTCAATGACTACGGATTTAGCAGTGCGGATCCTTCAGGCATCTTTCAATGGGGCAGCTGTTGTGGAAGAGGATCAGGCTTCCAAACTCTTCCTCCAAAGCAAGTCGCTTGGAAACATCTTTAATCCCATGTGGCGGCCACTTATACACATTTCCAGATTCTTTGCATAGCAGCCCTCATTCACACCGCACAGTAAAGCTGTCCCTGCATATTGAGTCTGCAATGGGATTCAGGCAGAGGAGTGAATAACATTTATTCAGCCCAAGGAGTCTGAATCCTCTCCAGTACTTAATACGGTGGTCAGCTCTGGGTTGGGAAATACCT
>NW_015282976.1:0-332 GCF_001447785.1 Gekko japonicus | reverse complement strand
TGCCTTTGCATGACCAGCCATTTCCCCTTCACAAACAGAGGCACAGTTTCCTGGTGGTTGTTCCATGACCACCTCTCTCTTTTTCCCAGCTGTTGGATTCATCACCAGGGCACCCCACAGGGAGCCCTTTTATTATGTGTGAACTGGCCCTTCATCGGTGTTTATGCTGCATTTTGGACAGAGCGGCGAAAAAGAAGCAGCCTGCATAATTTGTACACTACTATGGATACTGCTGGAGTATCCTCCCTTCCCTCTCCTAACTGCAATCTGTCCCGAGGGTGTGCTTGGGCTTTCTGCCTCTGCGAAGGCTCACCTGGGGGGGGGGGGGGGGA
>NW_015282975.1:0-332 GCF_001447785.1 Gekko japonicus | reverse complement strand
GTGATGTCTGAATGTGGGAGCCTTAACAAATTGAGGTTAGTTTTTCCCCAGTATCTGAAAGTAAAGTATAGTTAAGAATCCAGCTTACTGGGAAAGAAATGAACCCATTTCGGGAATTCATTTCCAGACATCACAAATAACTGGAGTTAGTTGAAGACTTAAGGTGGTGCATAAGCTCAACAATTAGCCTAGTATGTGCCCATCACAAGCAAATGCTGGATTGTTCATGATGTCTAAATTGAGCCTGAGCCTGTGAATGTTAGCATGGAAATAGGGTTGCCAGATCCCCATTGGCCACCAGCCGGTGTGTGTGTGTGTGCGTGTGTGTGTGT
>NW_015282974.1:0-332 GCF_001447785.1 Gekko japonicus | reverse complement strand
AATGGCAACCCTAGGAAGCATTGTTTACTAGCTTAGTGCCCAAGGTAGCTATATTTTTCCTCCTTTTCCTGGTGTTTGTCTCTAATCCTCTTCCATAGAGGAAGGGGTACCACCTTAGCCAGGACCCTCTGCTTGAGTCTATGGATGATTTTCAGTTGGTGGGGCCTGGTGAAGTGGACAAGGTGCTTTGAAATGTGCAGCCTTCCATGTCCAATATTGCCCCTTATGGCTAATCATATAATGCCAGGCTGTGTTGGTTGACAGGATCCAAGAGGTAATAAATGCCTCTGCTGTAGGAAGTTGTTCTAATCAATGTTCCCTCTAAGCTCCAC
>NW_015282973.1:0-332 GCF_001447785.1 Gekko japonicus | reverse complement strand
ATATGCTTGACCACTCCTTCGCTTTATCCGCTTCCTCTCAAAATCTCAGACCTCCGCCTATTGCCTCACCGTTTCAAAAACTCCATAGGCATGTCCATAATTGGCCCCCGGCACCAACCCCGGGCCCCCGACCAGTCCGGCGCAGACGTTGTTGACGATGTTGCCGTAGAGGTTGGGCATCACCATGACATCAAACTGCTGCGGACGGGAGACCAGCTGCGGATGCAAAAGAGAAGGGAACTAGGAACAGCAAGCTGGCAGCCGCCACCGTCCTCCCACCTGCCCCATCAATGATGGAATGGAGGCGTGTTTCAAGTCTATCTGCAACTGGG
>NW_015282972.1:0-332 GCF_001447785.1 Gekko japonicus | reverse complement strand
TTTTCTACAAAAAGAGCCCTGCTTCTCACGCACATAGATCATGCATACAAGAGTCTCCTTGCATGGCTTCCACACAAGTGGTGCAACTGGGCATCTGGTGGTGATATGTGGGACGGGTCGGCAGGTGTGACCCTGATCAGCCCTCACCACATGTCCACCTGTACCTGAAAGAACGAGCCTGACTTTAATCACGGCAGGCTTTCAGTTGGATCACAGCCTTGCGGTGTAATTAGTTTCTGGAACGCATTAATCTGGCAGAAGTTGTACATGTCTCAGTAATAAGTGCCATATGTCCCTTTGGTAACTAGATAGAATTTTCGTTTTGTGATTCG
>NW_015282971.1:0-332 GCF_001447785.1 Gekko japonicus | reverse complement strand
TACTTTTTGGATTTAGTGCTTGTTCTTGGTCTATATTCATGAGATTCGTCTTCTATGCCATTTTGCCTTTTATACCAGTCAAACAAAGTGCGCAGAATAGAAGGGAGACAATACTCTGAAAGAGAGCTCATTGAGCTTATTACCTGTAAGGGGGGAAACACAAATAAAAACATGTTTGGAAATTGTTTTCTGAAAAACCTACTATAACATTTCAACAATAATTAGAATTACTGTAATTGCTAAGATTAACACCCAGCTATCTCAGACTAATGTGTCCTTAAAGGATGACAACTGGCTATGAGAAAGGAATTAAATGAGGATGGATGGATGGA
>NW_015282970.1:0-332 GCF_001447785.1 Gekko japonicus | reverse complement strand
ATGCTGTGGTGACATCGTACGACACTCTTGTTGAATCTGGATTTCATGCAGACCATTCTTCAAATGCTCTTGTAGATCCCCTCACCCCCTGAGGCTCATTTTATCGAGAGAACCGATTCCCTTTCTTATTGTCAGACTGTACATTTCCAGCAATCATGAAATGAATTATTGAGGAAGCAATCCTTTGCATTCTCGCCCAAGTCCCACTGAACTCATTTCTGAGTAAGCCTGCAGTGGGTTGGGTCGGTTCTCTCTCCAGTGCGCTGGATAAACTCAGAAGATAGTTTGTAGATTGTATGGAACGGAGACTGGTTCCATTAAACTGAAAATCC
>NW_015282969.1:0-332 GCF_001447785.1 Gekko japonicus | reverse complement strand
GTGGAGACTGACTTGCATTCTTCACCCCTTCTATAGACCTAGCTGGATGTTACTTTTTCCACATGTACACTAACAGGTACACATAAGTGCCATGCACTTCTGGTAAGACCTACATGCCTTCTGCCACTGAAGCTGACCACCACCAGTTTGCGGTCAAGACTATGTGGCAAAGCGCAAATGCTTTCATTCCCATTATTTGGTGCATTCTCTTTCCTTTCCCACTCTAGACCCCACCATTGTTTCAGGTTTCATTGGGCTGGGCAGAAAGAGAATGGATTAGGTGATGGAGGGAGGAAGGGTAAATGGTATGTTGGCTGCCTCATAGAACAGTG
>NW_015282968.1:0-332 GCF_001447785.1 Gekko japonicus | reverse complement strand
GGTTCTTTGTTAGCGGCGATCTAACAGATCTGAACAGATTAGATGTTTCTGGGTGGGGATGATATCCGGTTGCACCTTAGGGAAAATGGCCACCATCCACTGAAAATACATAAATCTGTAATTGATCAAATGTCTCTCTAGCATCAAACAGGATCCTTAGAAGGTCACGATCAGAAAAACATTGTAGTCATTATATTAACAACACTGGAGAACAAATTAGTTTGCCAAAGTTGTGCACTGACGCCATTGTTTCATCTGTCACTTAGCATACTGGAAGCAACTTCTGTGAAAGGTCTGAGACATTCTTCATCACGGGAGAAGCTTAGAATGCG
>NW_015282967.1:0-332 GCF_001447785.1 Gekko japonicus | reverse complement strand
AGTCTCAGTTGGAAAGGCAGACTATAAATGCAGCAAATTAATTAAACAAGGACATACATACATGAAGCTGCCTTATGTGACTCCATTATTTGACTGAGCTTGGTTTAAACTACTCTGATTAACAGCACCTATCTGTGTGCTCCGGAGAAGTCTTTCCCAGCCCTGGCCATCCTTTTTAACCAGAGATGCCAGGGGTCAAAGTAGGACCTCTTCATACAAAGTGTGTGCTCTACTACTGAGACTATATATGTCTTAAATATTGACTTAAATATTGACTTTACCTAATGGTGTATAACCCTGACCTGGATAACCCAGGCTAGTCTAATCTCATC
>NW_015282966.1:0-332 GCF_001447785.1 Gekko japonicus | reverse complement strand
CCCCCCCCCCCACTGCTGTGAAATCTCTGGCTTTTCTGCAAATAATTAAATTAAGAAACAAAAGTATCTCGGCAACAAAAGATTAAAAAAAACCCAAACCCTGGAAACGTTGCTGATCCTCTCCAAAACGGATGGCGTTCCAGGCAGGCATCTGCGTGCTTTGAGGCACTGAGTGCTTAAGAAAGTAATGTTGTTATATATATATCATTTTGAAGGAATATATTTTTAAACACTCAACTATGTACAGTTTGACGCAGCTCACAAATGCTGATGGGAGATAATTCTTATTTATAACGACGTTCTTGTAGTGAAAGTCGTTTAAGAAAAGAAAA
>NW_015282965.1:0-332 GCF_001447785.1 Gekko japonicus | reverse complement strand
GAGTTCCTGGTGATTCCTAGAGATACCCAAGTGAAAATGGTAGCTCTAGCAGTTGCTGGAGAATCTATGGTAAATAATTTGTGAGGTGCTTTGAGTAGACGTCTGGAAAGACGACATATGAATTCTCCAAATAAATAATAATATTGTGATTCCTATGCAAAAAGAAACAAGGAACTAAACAAATTATCAACCGAAGGCCTTCTGAAAAATCCATATCTTAAAGTACAGACCTTTCTGCCAGGATTTGGTAAACCTCAGAGATACAGTTCTACAACTGAGCTGTCACAGAAAACACATGCTCTCTTCAGGGGTCATTCCGTAGAAAAAGAGCT
>NW_015282964.1:0-332 GCF_001447785.1 Gekko japonicus | reverse complement strand
AAGAGGCCTCTCCAGTTTCTAAACAGTGTCTATCACCTGGAAATGTATTTTCACATACAATCTAACCCATTCAAAGATAGTCAGATTGTTTAGAAAACTAGCCAGGGCTTCGTGTTTATAAAAGCCCTGCTTTAGAGCTAAGGAAAGACATTGGTTTAATGAGGAATCTCCCGACTGACGCATTTGGCAACAATTTTCTTTCGGTCACAAGGAAATGGACAAGTATTGAAGAAGCCTAGGCTAGACTCTTTCTCGCTCTAATATTCTTGCTTTAAATCGATGATATGCTCAAAATCTGGTTTTGTATTACTGAACTCAAAGAAAATCATGAT
>NW_015282963.1:0-332 GCF_001447785.1 Gekko japonicus | reverse complement strand
CCTGGCACTTTTACTTTACCCAGGGTTTCCGAGATGCACAAGTACAACAGTAACAAGACAGAGTGCAAGAGCAGGATCCACTAACCTATCCGGAGTCAGGGAGCCAAAACGTCAGTCCAAAGGGGAAAAAGAGGGTCTGAAGTCCAGGGCACGGAAGCCAGGGCAAGATGCAGGGCCTGGGTCCCTGACTGGAAAAGCAAGCAGAGGTTAACCAGGATAGGGTGCGAGACAGCAAAGCAAGGTAGTATTCTGTTTGCTGAGCGGGTCAGCTCCGAGAGAGGGTAACAAGCAAAGTTGCTTCCGCACCAAGCCTTGCTCAGCATGTTCCTTTT
>NW_015282962.1:0-332 GCF_001447785.1 Gekko japonicus | reverse complement strand
ACAGGTTCCCCCCCCCTTCCAGGCCCTTTTGACCCCAGGAAAATTATTCCTAGGGTCCTAGGTGTGAGTTGCTATGCAGGTCTTCATTCATGTCAGTCATTCTGGCTCCAGGAATAATCTTTCCAGGGGTCAAAGGGGACTGGAAGGGGAGGGAGAAACATGGGAAAAATTCACATTCCACTGTAGTCCATGCAGCAGCTAAGGACAGGGATGCCAGTCTCCAGGCGGGGGCAGGGATCCCCTGGTTTTTGGGACTCCCACCCCAACAGTCGTCCATGACCCTGCTTGAAAAGAACGGATGTTGTGTGCACCTTTCCCACAAGCCGTGAATT
>NW_015282961.1:0-332 GCF_001447785.1 Gekko japonicus | reverse complement strand
GTAGGCACCTTTGGAATTCTAAGAGGGGGCGGTGAACTTCACCCCAAAATGGTTTCTACAGGAGGTGGAGCCAACCCCCCCCCCCAAATGGCTGCAACACAAGGGCAGGGCCAAACCCAACCCTTCCTCCTTGCTTTGCAGAAGGGGGATAAAAAGAAACAATGGAAAGCCATGGGGGGGGGGGAGAAAGAGATGGGGGAATAAAAAGAAGGAAACCCTAAAGGAGGAACGGGACACAAGCCCCACTGTTTACTAGTCTCGAGCCTCCAGTGGCAGTTGCTGCTGCTGCATCCATGGAAAACCCTTTAGTTTGAATGGAGACAGCCAGGGCT
>NW_015282960.1:0-332 GCF_001447785.1 Gekko japonicus | reverse complement strand
TGCAAATATTAAAAGGGGGCAAAACAAAGAAAGAGGGATAAGGAAACACTGGTATCCCACTTCAGACTGATTAGAGTACTTAAGAAACGTATTATGGGGAGCAAGTACAAACCTGTTCCATCATTTGGAAGTGGAAGATCTGGTGGATGTCTAGAGGAAAAGGAATCCACGTGTCAGGGACTACACTTGCCTGCTTACAGAACCTATTCCAGAGTTTGATAACTGCCTTACTCTCTCCTAGGTCATTGTCAAAGTTATGACATTTCATTAACTGCTTTCCTGTGCTTCCCCAAACCCAAGTCCACCAGTAGTGTTCTAGTTCCAGAATGCAT
>NW_015282959.1:0-332 GCF_001447785.1 Gekko japonicus | reverse complement strand
TCTTAACTACTACATCATGCTGGCTCTCATTTACTATATTTACAGCCCACCTTTTTGGCTGAGACTCAAAGCAGATTACAGGGTATGAAATAGTGCTATCAGATAGCAAAAGGCAACCAATGAACAATGCAATAGGGTTTGGATTACATTATTAGAGAACAATAAGAGCAACAAACTACCTGAGACAAAACACACTATAAATGGTACAGAAAATGGAATTACAAGGCATAAGGCAATGCAGTAAAAGGAGGTGATACCTCCAACAATAATTGTAGTAGACGACAATCTTATTCCATTATAATGTGCCCTCCTGGACTGTTCCATTCTACTAC
>NW_015282958.1:0-332 GCF_001447785.1 Gekko japonicus | reverse complement strand
CATTCCTGAGGTGGGAGGAAGTATCGATGAATTTGGGTGTTTGTGTAGGAAACAAAAGCTAGTGTAACATGCATGTTCAAAATAAGTGGAAGCTGTGTTGTTCTGCAGATGTAAAGGCATGCAGGAGGTTGGATCCATGCAGCAATTCAAAACAATGGCACTGTCCTAGACTTGAATGAGTTAGATATTGGTGAACGCAGGTCATAGCTGGGACAGGGTAGAGAGTGGTAACCACGAGATGGGTCAGCAGAATGGCGCTTTCTCATCTCCCTCATCTTGTTACAGCCCAAAAGACTTATGAAGAACAAAAGACCCTCCCCCATCAACTTGAG
>NW_015282957.1:0-332 GCF_001447785.1 Gekko japonicus | reverse complement strand
TGAGTTCTGCAGAGCGGGTGGATCAAAAGGGTTCAGACTAATGCCAACAAAATGGAGGCCGAATGGTCACGCTACTAATGGCCTTTTATGCTGATTACTGAATCCAGTAAGCTATACTGCAACCAATAGGTTGGGTCCTGTCTCACATTTCCACAGATGGAAGGAGTGTGTGTGATTTTTGCTGAACCTCCTCCACGACAGACCTCTGACTCCTTCCCCATGGTGTCCCCTTCCTGCTGTCCCCCATACAGGGGGCAGCATTTAGGGGGACATTTGGGCAAGTTGGAAGGGAAGGTAAGAAAGTAATGCTCTGCTGATAGAATTCCTTCTGT
>NW_015282956.1:0-332 GCF_001447785.1 Gekko japonicus | reverse complement strand
TAAACCAGTTGCGTGTCCTTGGGAAGGATCGGAATAGAAACTGAGCTCCATGCTCAGCAAGACCCGCTCAGCAAGACCCGCTCAGGTGCTCAGTGAGAGAAACGATCAAGCCGTGCAACTCTTTGACGAAGACTGGGAAGAGCCACAGTCTAGGGCTGGGGAAGACCTGACCCCCAAGCCGCAGCGGGACCTGGGGCCTGTCGCCTCACTGGGATGCTGCAAAGCCAGCAGAAAATGAAGGGGGCCATCTGTGTTGCCCTGTGCGCCACGGAGTAACAGCTGGATTGAAGTCCAAAATATAAGTTGGTCTGAACTGGCAGAGACTGATCAAG
>NW_015282955.1:0-332 GCF_001447785.1 Gekko japonicus | reverse complement strand
CTCTATGGTAAAACCATAGAGATTTCAGCGATTCCTAGAGAGGACTGGCTTGGCGAAAAGAGAGGGTTGCTGAGAGAGAGGCCTGGCATCCCTATTTGCACCCCTTCATAGTCAGAGCTCCCCTGTTTACTTACCTCATCAAAGTTCTTGTTGCTGTTAAGTACAAGTCACTACAGTTGTTGCAACCCACCAGGATTGGTAAAAGAATACTAGACCTGAAGTGCCTTCAAGCACTTGCCTCACAACTTATCCTCAGAGGGCCGCTACTAATTTGTACTAATATGGCCCCGGTCACACAGGCAGGATAACGCGGGGGGAGGTGTGGCTCTTTG
>NW_015282954.1:0-332 GCF_001447785.1 Gekko japonicus | reverse complement strand
TAAATTTGGTCTGTCAGCCAACAGCATATATTAATGCCACATGAAGCCTTTAATGTACTACAGACAGGGCTTCTAAAAATGTCTCCTCCTCCTCTGAGGAAGCCTGAAAGATTTTGCAAAACATTTTGCTAGGCTCTTGTATTATTTTAGTTGGTCCTAATAAAAGTATTGATAGGATACTATTACTTTTTGGATTTTTTCTTAGTTCCAAAAGCACACTGAGCATATTAGGAACATAACTTGGAAGGTTAAGTAGCCAATCAACACAACTTGCTACAGCTCAGACTTTTCCATCAACTCTGATTGTACAAAAGAAGAAGAGATTGGATTTA
>NW_015282953.1:0-332 GCF_001447785.1 Gekko japonicus | reverse complement strand
GGTTCAGTGGCCCAATATGACGACCATTCTGCTCAGCGCTTTGCAGATGAAATGCCTGGCACTGGCACAAACGTCACTGCCAAACTAAACTAGAATTAGTTTTAGGCTGCATCTTATTATCCTATTTGCCCCGAGGCTCCTCCGCAGTCCCTCCGCCCATCTCCTTTGTCTTCTCATCTCCTGCAGCCCCTCTGCAAAACAAGGAGCTACCTGGGATCTAGCCGACTCCTTTCCCCCCTCTCCAGTTTGATTTGAGTAATGCATACATCTCTGCCCAATGTTTCCCCTGGGTGGGGCCTGGGCT
Organism: Gekko japonicus; assembly: GCF_001447785.1. Lineage (NCBI taxonomy): Eukaryota > Metazoa > Chordata > Lepidosauria > Squamata > Gekkonidae > Gekko > Gekko japonicus. Next base: position 28 of record NW_015282953.1, on the reverse strand, counting down.
TGCCAACCTCCAGGTGGTGGAATTCCAA
>NW_015282952.1:0-332 GCF_001447785.1 Gekko japonicus | reverse complement strand
GTTACTTCAGCCAGATATATGGTCTCGCAAAATACAGTATATCATGTCGATGGGTGAAATCAATTTATAAAAGAAAACTCAAGCAGGGAAAAGCGATGTACAGGAGAAATTTACTGAGAACCTGGCTACCCCCTCATTCTTTAGGAGTACAGAAACAAACCTAATGGGCAAGTGAAAGAGACCGTTTTTAAAGATATCTCTGAATAAGGAAACTTAGTAAGAAGAGTGTAACATAGTTTGAGTATGGGACTGACTTGTAGTTAACAATTGTTGACTGATGTGGGCTGCTCAGTGAATGGTAGAAATGTGTAGTTGAATGTTTTTGTGTTGGT
>NW_015282951.1:0-332 GCF_001447785.1 Gekko japonicus | reverse complement strand
CGAATGCATGGTTGGCTAGAAGAACATATAGTCGCTTTATAACGAATATTCATATAATTCATCAAAACGAATATTCATATCATTTGTAGGAAGCTGCCGAACCCGCCCGAAAGAATTGCAAGACTTGCTATTGGCCATTCGCTGGATTCCGTCAATGAGTCTGACCGTTTCGACTCAATGCCATGGTTTATTCCATCGCAGCCGGAAGAGAGAGTATGCTCAGATGTCACCAACGATTTGTGAATTGGTATTTCTGCTGCAGGAAGAAGATTCGAGGTGACAGTGAAATGTAGGGATTGGGCTCTACACCTGACTGGGATGAGGATGATACG
>NW_015282950.1:0-332 GCF_001447785.1 Gekko japonicus | reverse complement strand
GGCACCTTTCAAATTCTGACACAGGGGGGGTGGCCACAACCACAAAGTGGCTGCTGCAGGAGACAGAGCCGACCACAACATGTCAGATTCATAGTTATTGCTTCAACATTTCAAGCAGAAGTTTTGCTTCAAAAGATGTCCTTTAAAATGAATGTATTGCTTAACAATATGTTCTTGGTTACACACAGCTTACCTTCAGTCTTGCACTAAATACCCTCATGCTGTGGTGACGGCTGCTGTCCAAAACAATATTTTTTTAAAGCTGCTTAGCCAATCAGAAGCCCTGGTGGGTGAAGGCTCCACCTGGCCCCTCCCTTTTTCTAAAAAACACT
>NW_015282949.1:0-332 GCF_001447785.1 Gekko japonicus | reverse complement strand
TAACTAATTTTATGGCTTATCGTAATAGTGGACAGATGGAGAAAATCAGATACAAGTCAAGCAACTCTAACCACCCCCCACCGCCACCGCCTTTTCCCAGCACACTGCTCCAGTTCTAGGGTTCTGTTCTGGAAAATATGAACTAGTAACAATTAGAAAAGTGGCTGTGAACATATGCTGAGCATCCTTCTCTTAATACTGAGGAATCATAACAATCAACTGTCCCTTTGAGCAGAGGCTCCTCAGCTTGGTGCATCTAAGTTAAACACTTCCCAGGATGGGTGGAGAAAGAGACCAGAATGCTGCTTCCGGTTTATGGCGACACGCTGGCA
>NW_015282948.1:0-332 GCF_001447785.1 Gekko japonicus | reverse complement strand
AAAACATGTCTCATATAGCATATGGCTTTGCTGAGCAAAACAGCTGTGTTAGTTTTCATCCTGAACATTAGAGTGCAAAGTTTAACTGCAGTATGCAAGTACTTAAAAGACCATTGAAGGCTCATGAGGACATACTTAAATATGTGGGATGTTTTACTTAAGAAAGGTGACTAAGGGTGGATATGTTGTGTATATTTTTAAAAATATCTGTGGGGTGTTGAAAGTGAATAGAGAGAAATTTGGCTTGTTCTCTCATAGAAATTGAACAACAGTTAGGGATAGGCAGGGTTCGTGGTTCATGGCTGAACCAAAAACCAAACCATGAACCCATA
>NW_015282947.1:0-332 GCF_001447785.1 Gekko japonicus | reverse complement strand
ATTTGTAAGATTTGAAATTAATTAAAAAAAAACTTAAAAAAATGACTGCCACAGAACCTGTGATTGAACAAGCGTTTCTATTTGTTGGCCACAATCTCCTCAACTTTTATCTTGTTTCCTTTGAAAAGAAAAACCTTAAACCAAAAAAGAGACAAAATAATGATAGTGCCACTACTTACACCTTAGGTTCAGGTGTGACTCATTCAAATGTTCTAGTTCACTAGGTGAAGACGAATTATTAACACCACAGAATATCAGGGCAAAACGTAGGGTTGACAGCTCTAGAGATTTTGGGGGTGGAGCTTTCAGAGGGCTGGGTTTGGGGACAGGAG
>NW_015282946.1:0-332 GCF_001447785.1 Gekko japonicus | reverse complement strand
ATTCTTGTATATGGTGTGTTGGAATCTCCATATTCTAACACTTGTAAGATGTCATTTTCTTCCAGTCTCACAATGTGTTTCTTATTTTGGAAATCTTCAGGTACTAAACTTCTTTACCAGTAGTGTTTAGTGCAACAAAGTGCTTAATTGTGAAGGCAGGTACAACATTTCAAATCCACAGGCATATTAATGTATAAGGTTGCCAGCTTTGGGTTGGTAAAAGCCTGGACATTCTGAGGGTACCGCCTGATGAGGGCAGGGGTTGGAGAATGGAGGGACTTCAGTGGTGTATAAGGCCATTGAGGGCACCTTCCAAAGTGGCCATTTTCTCC
>NW_015282945.1:0-332 GCF_001447785.1 Gekko japonicus | reverse complement strand
GAGATTTTGGGGATGGCGCCTGGGGAGGGCAGGGTTCAGGAAGGGCAGAGCCCTCAGCAGGATACAATGTTATAGAATCCACCCTCCAAGGCAACCATTTTTTCTCCAGGGAAACTTATCTTGGTGGTCCAGAGATCCATTGAAACGGCAGATCTCCAAGTGCCACCTGGGAGCTGGCAACCCTCTGTGTGCATGCTTCACCTTTTTAGGAAGATGAAAACTAAAATATGAAAAATTCATTCAAAGCAGGCCTCTTGAATAAACACAAGAGAAACACTTGCTGGCAGACAGCTTATTTAGCCCCAAACAGGGCTCTTTTTGTAGCAGGGACT
>NW_015282944.1:0-332 GCF_001447785.1 Gekko japonicus | reverse complement strand
GCCCCATTAGGAACATGTTATACGAGGATAGCCCCCTACTCTTTGTCTGAAAGAAAGGGAAATTGATACAAGTCGGGGTCTTCAGACAAATGGTCCATTCGGCCCGCATCCTGTTTCCCGCTGTGGCTAGTCACCCAGGGAAATTTACAAGCAAGGTCTAGGTCTGTGGGTGATAGATCTCCCTCGCTGACTGCTCAGCATCTGCCCATCAAAGAGGCCTGTGAACCCAAAGGTCCCATTCAGCTCTCGTGGCTAATAGCCAGCATTGCACTGTCCTCCAAAAATGTCTCCATCTCCATCAATAACTGCCCTGACCTGGATGGCCCAGGCTG
>NW_015282943.1:0-332 GCF_001447785.1 Gekko japonicus | reverse complement strand
TAATGCCTGTCACAATGCTATTTACAAACTAAAATCCCTCCCCCCCAGTGATATGTCATGACTCTCTAATCTTCTCCAGTTGTCCTATCATCTACTGGCAATCTACCAATCAGAAGCAGTGGCATGGAGATAACCTCTGTGGCAGCAACTTATTCCTGTGGTGAGGCACTTCAGACAAACAGCTTGCCCTGTGAGGCTGCTGCTTCAGAAATCCAATTTTAAGCAGTTCTCTTAGGATTGCTGTTCTTTGTGAAGCCAGGGCTGCCAGGTCCCGGTTGGCCATGGGGAGGGGGCGGAATGGAGTGATAGGGTTGCCAGTTCCAGGCTGGGAA
>NW_015282942.1:0-332 GCF_001447785.1 Gekko japonicus | reverse complement strand
TAACCTACCTCATAAGGTTGTTGTTAGGAAGGCAGAGTGGGAAAGAGAATTATGTGATAAGCTGCTCTGGGTCCCCATGAGAGAGAAAAGCAGGCTATAGAGAAAAAATAAAATATAATTTCTGTGTGTACAAGGAAGTGTTAGATAAGGGTGTATCCAAATATATGAGCCCTAACCTGCAACTCAAAGGGAGACAGTCCGAGAAAAGATTTATTTCATGGTGCTTATAAATGTACAAATTGGTCCTTACCCACTTGCAGGGAGAGTAGACTCGTGTCACTCAGTGTTACTTAGGTTGCCAACTGATTTTAGTTGGTGAATCTTAACCAAAT
>NW_015282941.1:0-332 GCF_001447785.1 Gekko japonicus | reverse complement strand
AGCATAGGCTAGGGACAATGAGTGCGATCAATAGCTCAACTGCTGTCAGAACCTTACCTAACCCACCTGTTGGGGTAGCCAAGGGCAGAGGGCTGGTGTTAGGGCTGGAGGCAGTAGAAAATGCTATTCCTAGCCATTACCATCTTCCTAGAGGCATGGCCAGCTCTGAGGTTCGCTGTCCTGTGCCCTGCCACCTAGAGCCCCTTAAGGGCACATCCCATTGGGTCACGCAGGGAGCCTACCCAGCACAATCTGCAATATGTTCCCAAGCCAGTGCCTAAATGCCGTAGAAGCCAAACATGTGCCTGTATATGTGGTGCTTCAGTTCCAGA
>NW_015282940.1:0-332 GCF_001447785.1 Gekko japonicus | reverse complement strand
GAAAAAGGCTTCTCTTCGTTCTGAGCGAGCAACGACCCTTCTTTGCCCCACTTTCCCACGGGCTTCGCCGTCGGCATCTCCTCTCTGCTTCTTCTGCGTCTTTCCCGGTTGTTTTTCCCTCCGCCCCCGCCGCCGGGACTCCTCCCCGCTTCTGCTCCGCCTATCGCCGCCTCTTGCTTTGTTGATGTTTCACTTTGTTTTAATTCCTGGCTCCCAAGATGGAGGCGGCGCTGGGGCCACGCGAAGCCCTCTGGCCGCTCCCTGGCTTGCTTCTTCTGGTGCTTCTGCCCCCCTGCTTGTCCGTTCCGGAGCCCACAGCCCTTTTGTCACAG
>NW_015282939.1:0-332 GCF_001447785.1 Gekko japonicus | reverse complement strand
CTGAAGATTATGCCATAATCCATACATGTAAAAAAGACAGATGTAATAACTAAAACTTTCTTCTTCTCCTTTTTTTAAAATAGGGAACTCCCCAAACACAAGAAGTTGAAGGAGTACCAGAAACTGAGAACAGCATACCAGAGGAACAAAGCATCATGGGTAAATGGGGTTTTATCACGGGGTTTTATCAGGTAGCATCAACATTCGTTCTGTGAGCAGGAAGCTCTGTGAACAGTAACGCCTCTTTCATTTCGATGTACTAGGAAGTGGGAGCACTGGTGCTGAATCCAGAGAAGACATTCAGCAAAGTCAAGATGGCTTCCGTGGAAACA
>NW_015282938.1:0-332 GCF_001447785.1 Gekko japonicus | reverse complement strand
CTCAAGGGAGGAAGGAACTTTGGCCTCTGAAGTGCCTTCAGAATGCCAGCATGATGTGGAACCTGAGCAATGCTGAAAGAGAGCCAACCACAGGGGAACAGAAGCCATGCCCCAAAGGCACCATTGAAACCAGGCCTGACTTGCAGATGCGTTCCGCTCTAATCAATGGGATGTGCTTCCAAAGAAATGCTTATGGGGCTTGAGGGATTGCAGCAATTTCCTCTGCTGGCAGTTTTCACTTTGATTTACGTCTTGCAGTCCAGACCATGTGCAATAATTTTGGTGGGTCGAATGTGACTACCAGCTTGATTCTCAGACACATACCTTTTTTT
>NW_015282937.1:0-332 GCF_001447785.1 Gekko japonicus | reverse complement strand
CGTTTTGCTCATAAGAACAATACCTCAAAGTAAAGGGCGTTGTTTAGAACCACTCCTATGTCCATCTGAGCGAGAATTCTAAATAGGGTGACTTCAACCCTGTTCACATGATATGGTGAACATGCATACAACCTGCATGTATGTGTGTGCACCTGTTTGTAAGAAGGAGGGAACGCGCATTCACGTTCCAAATGAAACCAGGGACCAGTACCTGGAGGTTTAATTTGCACGATCAGCTGTACGGGTGTTAAATGTAATGAGAATTAGGCAACTCCTATATAAAGAAGAGTCAGGCGTACACTGTACATGGATGGTGCGTGCAGGGGTCATTT
>NW_015282936.1:0-332 GCF_001447785.1 Gekko japonicus | reverse complement strand
AAGACTCCACAGTTTAAAGGGAGCGTTGGTGGATGGTCATTGCCATCATGACTTGGGGATGGCTTTAAGCACAAGATTAGGTGAAACTGAATGCTGAGAACTTCTTAAAGTAATGACCATTTCAGCGGGAGATAGCAAACACTGACTTGTATCTAGTTACATCCAGCATTGTTCTTGTGCCACTTTATTTTTGCAGGGATTGAACCACATGGAAATATGGTGAAACAACCTGCCAACTTCACTGTGGACACAATCAGTGCTGGTCAGGGAGAAGTGATAGTCTTCGTAGAAGATCCAGAAGGAAACAGGGAAGAGGTACGCATATCTAGAAA
>NW_015282935.1:0-332 GCF_001447785.1 Gekko japonicus | reverse complement strand
TAAGTTCATTGTGAATTTATTAAGGTGTTCTACATGGTTGTTTTTGTGTTTTGAGTAAAATCCTAAGCAGAGTTTCGTGCTTCTACGCTCACTGACTTCAGTGGACATTGAATAAAAAGTTATTCAACCATTTCCTTTATCTGGTTTGGAAAAGGTACAGCCATTGATATGATTTACAATTGAATACCTTTGAGGTGCTCTCCTGGTGTTCAAATTAACAAATGTTTGGCTGTTATCCACTTTTCTAGTGCTGTTGCGGAAGCCGACGGCATTGAGCCCTTGATTGGTGTTCTCAGTTCCAAGAGAGATGGGGCTGTGGCTAGTGCTGCCAC
>NW_015282934.1:0-332 GCF_001447785.1 Gekko japonicus | reverse complement strand
GATCCAAGACATCCGGTGCTGACTGCCAGCTAGGGTGGAAGGCCTTGGGATCGGTAGAACTTAAGTACCCTTTTCAGATTTCGGAAGCTTTGATTCCCCGCCCAGTCCAGCTTTCCCACTGGGTAGAAGGTCTGTGTAAAGGCCTCTGAACTAGACCAACCCCCGCACTGAATGTAATTTGCAACCATTAAGATTGTTCTCCTTCCCCTAAGTGTGCCAACTATGCAAGCAGGGTATTTTTCTCATCATCAGCAGGTTGGTGTTCTAAACAAATTGTACCTACAGGGCTTTTTCCCACATTAACATTTCCCTCGCTTGTGTGTTCCCGTTGC
>NW_015282933.1:0-332 GCF_001447785.1 Gekko japonicus | reverse complement strand
CAGGAAATCAGGGCATCAGTGATTGGTGTTGGCAACCCTACCTGTGAGCTATAAATTCTGTAAACAGGTTGGGATAAGGATTCTCCAATAACTGTGCTCTGAGGTTTTCTGGTAATGTCCTGTACCATATCCAGTCCATCAGTCCATCATCTGAGCTCCATGTCCCATCCTCATTGTAGCCTCCCCATATACTGTGATGAAGACACATATACCCTATCCTGTTCCTCAGCTGTAGTTTCTTTGGAAGGTGCCTGAGGCTCTGGGGGGAGGAGAAGGTGGTACCAGAAAACTCACTTTGGTTAAAAGTGGGTAGCCGTGTTGGTCTGAAGAAG
>NW_015282932.1:0-332 GCF_001447785.1 Gekko japonicus | reverse complement strand
GAGGAGCTGCAACTGACTGGGAACATAATGCATAGTGAAAACAGCCAATGTGTCTTCATCGTTCATTTTATATATGACATGGTGGCTTGTATGAGAATATTCCTGCGTTAAGCTGGATTGCTTTATTTTAGAAGATATAATGGAAATTGTTTTTAAAGGGAACAGATTGCATTAAAGGAAATGGAGCTGAGAAGATAATGTTAACAACACTTGTGCCTTTCGTTTTTTCTCCAGCAAACTTAATTAGGAGGATCAGAAATAAAGGTAGAGAAATATTTAACTGAATTGGAGAAATATAACGCGCACATTATTGTAGTAGCGCAGGGGATTTT
>NW_015282931.1:0-332 GCF_001447785.1 Gekko japonicus | reverse complement strand
TGATGCATCTGGTGACGTTGAGCCTGCTGTTTTTGCTGGCAAAGCAGGTAGTTGGGGGTTTCAGCCTGCCCCAGTTGTGCCAAGGACTGGGAATTTGTCTCATACCTGGACAGGAGAAGGCGAGCCTGGCTGTGGCAAAGTTAAGCCCACACTTCTTTCACCTCCTATCTGTGACCATTTTTTATCGTGTCCTTCCACTCGGGGTGCATATGTGGTTCTAACTGTTTTACATCCTCACAAAAACGCTGTGAGGTATTATAGACTGAGAGAAAGCGTCTGGCTTGAAGTTACATGAGCACATTAAGCTACCTTATAGCCAGTTTGTTGTAGTG
>NW_015282930.1:0-332 GCF_001447785.1 Gekko japonicus | reverse complement strand
TTTAAATTGGTGGAGGGAGAAACAAAAACACTTGTCTTTGCTGCCAGAAGTCTGGAATTCACTGGCACAATGAGGACTCTGAGCATATATTTAATCCTAATGTGCTACAGCCAGTTCAAAATGCAGCAGTAGCAAGGTCTCTTTCCATATGCAGAGTTGCCTGTATCTAAATTCGGCCATCTGCAAATTCCTGCATAAATTAAGCAAATATCGTTCCAATATTTGCTTATTTATTCAGATACTGCTAGTCATGAAGAAAAGGGTGGAATCAGACAGAGCACTAAAGCTTATGGAACATCCTCCCTCTCTCAATTAATTGAGAGCCAGCTTGG
>NW_015282929.1:0-332 GCF_001447785.1 Gekko japonicus | reverse complement strand
GTATAAATCCCATCTCTTCTTCTTCTATGATATTTTTCTATTATCCTGCAGTATTATCTGCCCTAAACCCTGTATGCCCCATTTTAGTGTTCAGACATAGTGAATGTATTTCGTGAACCTTGTGTCTTGTATATTCACTAGTTACAGTGCTTTTTTTCTGACCACATGCCTGTCTTCCAGTTTGTATTACTAGTACATTACTCTTACTGCACATATAAGCCATTCACCATGTAAACATCTGCTGTAAATGTTAGCTTTCCAGGCTGCAAGCAGAAATTCAAGGACAGCATTCTTGAAGGAGTTTGAAGATCACACATATTTTTAACATCACC
>NW_015282928.1:0-332 GCF_001447785.1 Gekko japonicus | reverse complement strand
GGGAAGCAGAAAGGAAAGATGGGATTAGGACACAGTGGGAAGATGGCTGGGGAAGGCAGATATGGGGGAGTAGGATTAAATGGCAGAAGGTAAACAGGGACCAGTGAGGGAATGTGACTTTCTTCTGGGTCCCCCCACTTCTACAGATATAAAACCTAAATTGATTATACAGCTCACTAAGGAACCTCCTCTTTGCTTTCTCTTTTGCATGAACATAGACTAGATGAGTTGCTGACAAATGCATTGTAAGAGAGGCTCAAAGTCAAATTTAACTACCTGTGCAAAATCATCCTAAGAGACCATACAAATCTTAATATTTGAGCATACAGTCT
>NW_015282927.1:0-332 GCF_001447785.1 Gekko japonicus | reverse complement strand
TAAGACATTCTGTTTTGAACCTCATGCAGAAGCAGGAGTTTCATCTTGGAGTGCTTAGCCTCTCTGCATTATTTATCATAAGACCGGTTGCCAGCACTACCATTTTGTGCTGGTGTGAGAGAGTTTGCTGAGAAAGATATTAGTCTTAATGTTCATCCTGGCATTGGTTCATATAACTGAACAAGCAGGCCTCTCATTTATTTGGGTTAATTTAATGAACGGAGGCTTTTCAGGAGGTGTGAGAAGGGTACTTGTTCCTTTGTGTGGGGGAGGGGATGTCTTGTTGCACTGATATACACAGATTAGCAAACTAAATCCATTTAATACTTTAA
>NW_015282926.1:0-332 GCF_001447785.1 Gekko japonicus | reverse complement strand
AGAGAATGGGGGGGGGGAGAGAGAGAAAGAGCCTCCCTCCCAGGACTTGGGAGGCTCCGCGTCTTCTGAGCCGGTGGCGAAGTTTAACCTGCCCAGCCGCGCCTCACCTGAGAGCCCCCGCCGAGGCATGTGCCGCTTGTAGTCGATGGGGCCATACCCGCCCGGAGGCGGCATGTCCTGCTTCACCTTCCCGACCGCCGACGCCATCCTTGAAGCGGGCAGACGGCTCGGCCTCTCGAGCGCCGCGGCGCTTCCCAGATGACGTCACTTCCCACCGCCACCGCGCGCCTCGCCGAAAAGGAGGCCGGTCTCCGCGCCTACCGCAAGTAAGG
>NW_015282925.1:0-332 GCF_001447785.1 Gekko japonicus | reverse complement strand
AAGCGTGCCGGCTTCCCTACGTCACTTTCAGTTAAAACCAGAAGTGGCGTAGGGAATGCTCTCCCCTATGCCACTCCCGGTTTTAGCTGGAAGTGACATGGGTGCCCTGGCATGATGCCAGCGAGCCAGGCCTCACCCCTTCATTCCTCCTGGGAGGTGTCACTCGCGGTCTGGCAATCCTACTCAAGGTGGCTCAAAAATCAGGAACGTAAAACATACAGAATAAAACAAAGCCGTAATAACTTCTCCCCCCCCCAAAAAGGTACCCCATTAAAAGCCCTGGTGAATACGATGGCCTTGCAGCAGCTCCTAAAATTTTCTAGAGAGGGCAC
>NW_015282924.1:0-332 GCF_001447785.1 Gekko japonicus | reverse complement strand
GTAGCTGAAAGCTGTAAGAGGAGAATGCATCACTCACAGACATCAGACAGGCAGAGTTAAAGTACTTCCCAGACATCCAAAACTGGGAGAACCTAGTGGCCAGTTTGCTTTGTCCAGTCTTTCAGGGGTAAAGGAATCCAAGGATGGGGGCCTTCCAAGGGACTCCTCCCCATAGACGGAGTGTTGTCTAAGCAGCAGCCCTTATGTGTGGATAAGAGATCAGGAAAGTGTCCACTGCCCCTTCCTCAATTTTCATTCTCCAATATACAAAGTCTATGCATGCAAATGTTGGATACATTTAAAGTGCCGACAGTGAGGGGAAAGCTGCTGCT
>NW_015282923.1:0-332 GCF_001447785.1 Gekko japonicus | reverse complement strand
GTTCATGGGTGGAGGGGCTCTTGGGGAAGGTAAGGAAGAGCCATGTGTCCTTCTGCTCATGTCAATCTGAATCCAACCCATAATTTCCCAGATGTGACGGGAGTTAGAAGCTGGCCTAAAAGCAGCCACTTGCACCTACAGCAGTGCTCAAAGTGACAGGCATCCCTTTCCTCTCTTTGTAGAAAAATATGCCCATCATTGGTGTGGATTGCTGATTGACTCCGAAGGACCTTTTGCCAAATGCCATCCTTCACTGAATCCAGCTGCTCATCACAAGGTACTTTGGTGACTATGATCCCTCCTTTAAAAAATAAAAAGAAAGCCTTCTTAGT
>NW_015282922.1:0-332 GCF_001447785.1 Gekko japonicus | reverse complement strand
GTGAGAATTGCAGGATCCATCTCTGCAAACTGAGAACCCCTTCCCCTCAAAATAGGTTTCAAATGTGATTTCTTTTTATGGTCATAAGTGATATGATGGATGGAGAAAGAATCCCCCAATTATAAACACTAAAGGGAGGCAAAATGTATTTTATCCTCCAGAATGACTATCCTGCATACTGCAGTGGAGGGCTAGCACCAGTTTGAATCTGTCCAAAATTATTTGCGCTCTTGTGGGGGGTGGGGGGGCAATGATAACAGGACAGGGTCAAAGTCATTAATGCAGAGGGGTGGTAAAATGACCCTCCGATGCTCTTTTAACACCCTCCGGAA
>NW_015282921.1:0-333 GCF_001447785.1 Gekko japonicus | reverse complement strand
AAGAACAAAATGTAGCCATGTTATGCTTCTTTACTCAACTAAGATTCTGAACAGGCAATGGAATATCTAAAGGACATCACACTTGGACATTACAGACTTTAACTGTATAAATAAACACAGAGCTTTTTTATCTGGCAATCATTGGGGCTGGGGGGTTGCCAGTTAATCATATGTGCCAGTTAATAGTACTTAATAGTGCAGATCGTCAGTGAAACTATGCCAGATTCGCACATCAGTTGGCTGTGGCTTCCTCCTCTTTCAGAGCATCCAGTTATCTCTGATTTCTGGGTTGCTGTCAACACAGCACATTCCCCACTCCTCCACTTGCAGCTG
>NW_015282920.1:0-332 GCF_001447785.1 Gekko japonicus | reverse complement strand
TTAAAGAGAAATCCCTCTTTTAAAAGAGGAACAAGGGGAATCAATAGCTAGATCTTTAAAAGAAATGAATCCTGGAAGAACTTCCCCTTCACATAACCATGCTCATTAGAAGCCTACACAGAACGGGAGAAAAGAAACCCTTGCAACTGGGAATTGCAGAGCGCTAAGGCAAAAGCGAACGTAACACAACTTCTGTAATAACTTTAGTTTTTCAACTGTGCAAATGTTCTTTTGGAACTGCGCCTCCTCTCCTCCCCAACTAAAAACATTGTGTCTGGTTGCCTGGTTACCTCTGGTTAGTAATTCCTTCTCAAAACAAATGGGTCACACAA
>NW_015282919.1:0-332 GCF_001447785.1 Gekko japonicus | reverse complement strand
TGACAATGATCCAGTTTGTGAAAAGGTATGCTTTTTAGTATGCTTTCACTTTTAGCACAAAGAAAATATACATTCTTAAACATACATAAGACTAGTGAGACAGCTATATACAGAAAAAGAAAAGGTTTCTTAATATAGCCTTGTGAATGAATGTCCGTGAGTTACTAGCCTACAAAAAAACACACCTTTACCTGCCAGCGAATAACTGTGCTAATCCCCTAATTAAGGGGATTGAGTGCAGATGCTGACTGGAACCAAACTTGTGGTCTTAAGAAATTTGCAGTTCTGTTTAGGATTGTACTGTAAACTGTTTTTCAACAGTACCTGTAGAT
>NW_015282918.1:0-332 GCF_001447785.1 Gekko japonicus | reverse complement strand
GGCTTTAGAGCCAGTAATTTGAGTCTGACCTAGGCTACAACAAGGACTGCAAGTGAGGTATACTGGATCCCTCCTTTTTCCCCCCAGCTGATTTCTATGCAGACTAGGACAGGTAAATCTTTGCTCCCCATCCTGATGTATCACCCTTTATTTCCTAACCCACATTACAGTACACAGGGAGCTGGCATTTTGCTCCTCTCTGCTATTTAGGGCTGGTCTTGTGAACATGATAGCCACCATGCTGGCCCAGCCAGGCAACTCACATAGCATCGCCCAGCTGCAGGGTGCCACCCAGCCAGCCTCAGACTGCATGGGCACCTGAAGCAGGACTT
>NW_015282917.1:0-332 GCF_001447785.1 Gekko japonicus | reverse complement strand
CCCCGTATGTCCCCTTCGCGCCGGCTGTGGTGTTCATCTTGCCACCCTCTGTGTTCCCACGCTAAAGGTAAGCCACCTGCCTAGCGTGAACAAGGGAATGTGCTTTCTTTGTGGTTGCTGCTTCCACTTTATGGCATGAGCTCTCTGGTTACTTCCACTTTATGGAAGGAGCTCCCCAAAGAGGTGCGGGGAGGGTCCCAGTCCTTAGAAACCATCAGGGGCACTGTGAGGCTGTGTTTCAGTCCCCCAGAGCTTTCAATGAGAGTGTAAACTGCAGGCAGTTTTATCAGGTTGGGCAGCTGAACTGGGGTTTTATTATTATTTGGATGTTT
>NW_015282916.1:0-332 GCF_001447785.1 Gekko japonicus | reverse complement strand
CACTACACCAAACTGGCAACATTATCTGTGGATGCTGGGTGATCATTCCTTTTGTTAGGTCGGTGGTCAGCTAATTTATCGTCAGAATGATAGGAGTTGGTTCCCCAACACCCCATGATAGAGTAGACCATGAGAGCTTAGAGAGGGGAGCTGACTAGTTGCATGAGAGTGATTGGGGTTGAGAAGAAGGAAATGACAGTTTTGAATTTGGAACACAAAAGTGTACAGACAGGTCTGAAATGTCTGGAATACCCTGGGGTTCAAGGCTGCTCTTTCTCTCTGGGGAACAGAATCTGCTGAGTCTTAAGAGTCACTAGTCTGATCTAGCAGGG
>NW_015282915.1:0-332 GCF_001447785.1 Gekko japonicus | reverse complement strand
GGAGTTGGTGTTAATTTAGGTTTCCATTTGTCCCATATGCTTAGAACATTATCTAAAAACATGTTGGATTGAATATCTGGGGATCTTTTTTGCTTTCTTTCCCATAGTGTTTCCACTAATGTATTATTTTCTAAATATTCCGATTCTATGATTTTCCAATCCGCTACATAATTATTATTACTTTGTTTCAATAAACCAACAAGAGAGGTACTATGATAATATAATTTTAAATCTGGCAGTGAAAGTCCTCCCTGTGATGGTAGGCGCCTTAGTGTTGGGAAATTTATCCTATGTGAAGATTTATTCCAAACATATTTTAAAAATTTGTTCTG
>NW_015282914.1:0-332 GCF_001447785.1 Gekko japonicus | reverse complement strand
AAATTTCTGCATACACCAAAAATCACCTGGTATAGAACTTTCCACTTTACTAAAACACTCATTGTGAATTTTTCCTGGCTGATTGATTTGCAGGCAGGCTTTTGAGCAGGCTGATGTTAAAAATGTCAGCAGTGAACATCCTAAGGGTTGGGTGTTTTTTTGCAAGTTCTGTAGGCTTTCAATACTCTCACTTCCCACTTGTTCCAGCTGAAATAGCTATTCATACCATACCACATTCATAGCCTAAAATAAACTGTGACTGAAGCCAATTATGCAATAAACTGCTTCAGAACTCTTTTCCTATGAACCTTTAGGATTTACTAGCAAAAAAC
>NW_015282913.1:0-332 GCF_001447785.1 Gekko japonicus | reverse complement strand
TCGCCATAAGTCAGCTGCGACTGGGCGGCCAACAACAACAAAGGGTGTGGTTGCCTAGCATCAGACAGACACTGAGCATGCAGAGACTTCTTATGTGGCATGCAACATGCTTACGTGCCTTCCAGTGTGTGATGTGCCCGAACTTGCATTCAGTGGCATATCCTATAAGCAGTTTCAGACACTGAGAATTACCATAGAGGGAAGCTGTTTTGTGGAGAGCATTTCACCTGATCCATCAGTGTAGAAGTAGAGAGTTTATGTATCTGTTCTACAAAATGGGGGGAAATAATTTGGTCAAGAGGTGCCCTGCTGGATCAGACCACTTGTCCATC
>NW_015282912.1:0-332 GCF_001447785.1 Gekko japonicus | reverse complement strand
GGGTGCTCACTTTTCGAATAGCAAAAAAACAAAGAAACCCATCAGTGAATTACAAATGGAAGGGCATATTAACATTGGCTGAACATCGCTACGGTTAATAGCTTCATCTGGAATGAGCATCTTTTGAACAATGAGGGAGAACACCACCTTCTGGACTCTTCTGCAAGAAGGAGCTCCGGTTTTTTTAAAAAAAAGTATTGCTCAGCCTGCATTTCTCCTGACACAATTCAGATTCGTGGCAGGTAACAACGTTAAAAAAATATATTTAAAATGTTTTAAAACAGAATGGAGTAACTATACGGTAGCCAGTCAAGCCCAGGCTGGCTTGATCT
>NW_015282911.1:0-332 GCF_001447785.1 Gekko japonicus | reverse complement strand
GAGCATACCCATGTGTCACTTCTGGTTCAAATCAGAAGTGATGTAGGTATGCCAGAGCCGGGCCGCATCCCCAATTTCTCCCAGGGGTTGCAAGCTGAAGCCTGGCAACCCTACCTAGGCCAGAAGTAAGGGGCACAAGAATTAGGTCATAAAGCAGCACTCCAGACAAACTCCTTGATGTTAGGTCTGCAGCTGTTGGCTGCTTTTTAAGGTTCTGTGGGAGAAATCTGGGATTTTATCTTCAAGGTGGGATGAGCTCTCCTTTGTTGGCTGTCCAAATTCATTGCAGGTGGAGAGAAGGGGCTGTATGTAGTCCTGAAGTCCTAAATGAC
>NW_015282910.1:0-332 GCF_001447785.1 Gekko japonicus | reverse complement strand
AGACACAATCACATTTGTTCCAGTTGTTTAAACAGGGGATTCACACTTAAAAGAATTTACATCAGGTATCGTTAAAAGTACAGATCTCACCCCATTAAGTGATATAGGTTGGAGTGAAGTGAGCACAGGACTGCATTCTTATTCACCTGCTCATTATCCACCATGGTATCACCACCAGCCTGCAATCTGACATCCACATAGTACAATCTCTACCCAAAATAAACAAACACAAATTTCACATGAGTATTTGGCAACAATCAGGAACAAATGGGAAAACGTTTCAATCTGCTAGGACACACAAGGACCCTGACCTGGATGGCCCAGGATAGCCC
>NW_015282909.1:0-332 GCF_001447785.1 Gekko japonicus | reverse complement strand
CTGTACATTCCTTTACTCTCAAAACCATGTAAAGGATGAAAAACAGTATTTATAGAATTCACCTGGAAAGGATGCAACTTTCCAGAAATGTTGAAGCCACGTGGAAATAAGGATCTTCCGGGGCAGACTGAAATTTAGGGGGAAAACTGAAAGATATAATGCTCCTCCTCCTACTAAACTTTAATCTTTTACTGTTGTCACGTAAACTATTTATTAATTTAACACATTTCTATCTTGCCTTCTCTCCTCAGACTCATGATGGCAAACAAGGCAGCAAATAGGTGGTGAGGAACACGAACTGCAAACCAGGCCCGTAGCCAGGATTTCTTAAA
>NW_015282908.1:0-332 GCF_001447785.1 Gekko japonicus | reverse complement strand
CCACTGCACCAAACTGGCTCTCATCAAAATTCACCTTGTGGCTCTTGGTAGCTCTGAGGTAGCTGTGGCAGCAGAATTTCATTCCCTTCTGCCTTGCATAAGCTCACAACAGCCCATGATGTGAAATTGATTCTTCCCCACCATTGTGGATCACTTACTTTCTTACTTCATTTATACTCGACCTTTCTCGCTGAGACACGAGGAGGATTACAAAATCTATAGAATGGCAACTTGATAAGATTGGGGTCAGGCAATTAAATGATTGGGCGGGGACTAGATTACCCCTACGGCTGTGCAAAGACGTGCATGCGCACAATAATGTTGATTGCATG
>NW_015282907.1:0-332 GCF_001447785.1 Gekko japonicus | reverse complement strand
AGGGGAGAGTAGGCTGGGCCTTGGTGTCCAGCAATCTCCAGAGCACCTACTTCTCTGAGTCAGTGGCAGGAGAGTAGGGCTGCATTGCTCTGAGTGCATCAGGAGAGGGGGATGAGGATTCTTTAAGCCTTGGGGCCCAGCTAGCTGTGTCCGGCCGCGTGGGCAGCTGGAGTGCTGGGGGGTCAGCCTGTTTCTTAGGGCTGCGTCACCGGCCTTCCCCTCTTGAGCGGGGCATGCTGTTGGCCTACCTTTCTAGCTTGGAGGCCCAGCTGTGTTGGCGGGATAGGAAGATCAGGGGGCCGATCTTTCCACAACGGGCCTTATTCCTAGTT
>NW_015282906.1:0-332 GCF_001447785.1 Gekko japonicus | reverse complement strand
ACCTGGAGGTGGCATCCCTATGTGAATGCCTTGTGATAACTACTGCATAACGTTGATTGGAAGCAATCATCTGGCACTATATTTTAAATTTAGCACATGGTTCATTTTCATATTTGATAAATCACTGATCTCTTCAAAGCCACATGACATACCTCAACAACATATGGTATGATTCCTAGTGGTGTCTGGAAGTACTACCAGATGTTCTTCAATGTGGCATCACCAGATCTTGCCCCATGGTTCTGCATCAAGAATCTCAAGGTTTGGGATTCTGAGGGCATGGCAATGCTATATGTAGGAAAGAGGTAGGAGAGCCAGTTTGGTGTAGTGGT
>NW_015282905.1:0-332 GCF_001447785.1 Gekko japonicus | reverse complement strand
TGGTGTGGGTACCACCGAGGTGCAAGACGTCCCCTTGTCGCACTGACAGGGGGATGGGGGGGATTCCAGGGGGTGGGCAGTGATGTCAGCATGTCGGCGGCAACACACTGCTTTTTGGGCAAACTCTGTGGTATAAATGGCCTCAAACCATGGAGCTTAGCACTGAATTTGAATCGGGTATGGGGGAGGCACTTATGACTGCAGATACTTTCTAGACTCCAGGGGCTTCATCACGTGGCCATATATTGCATATTGCCTATATTAACCTTTGTTATACAGCTTGGCTCACTTTTCTGAGCTCTCTGCTCTGAAGGTAGATTATTTCCTGCTTT
>NW_015282904.1:0-332 GCF_001447785.1 Gekko japonicus | reverse complement strand
ACAGCATATATATAAGTAGCATGATCACCTGAACTAGCATCTTCTGGGCTAAATGAAGATAGAATAAATCCTTCCTTCCCCTCCCCACCATTGGCATTAATGTTCTTCTCCAGCAATAATGTTGGGTCCAGTGTAACCTTTGGCTTTTTACTGAGCCAGGAAAGGACAGCTGAACCCCATCAAATGTGGGTAGCGCTATGTCCTTCAAGACCTTAGCCTTCAAACCCAGCACCACCTCGGTTTTGTCAGGATTCAGTTCAGCTTGTTCGCCTTTAGTATTTTAACCACAGCAGTCAGGCAAGTGGAGGGCCTCTAAAATATCTTCCAGTGAC
>NW_015282903.1:0-332 GCF_001447785.1 Gekko japonicus | reverse complement strand
AACCTTGTCCTCCTCAGGCCCCACCCCCATATAACCAGGAATTTCCCAATCTGTTGGTAACCCTAGTATCAATTCATTTACTTGGAAGTAAGCCTCACTGATTTCAGTAGTTTCCTTCTGATGTATGCTTAGAAAACTACTATCATAAATAGCACACCAAACCCAAACACTAAGAATTATATAAACCATTCTCTTTCAGAGTAGACATTTAATCTCTGGCAATATAACTGCTGACAGATAAAATATGAAGTACAGGATTCTTCCACTTAAAAGGAACAGGATACTAACTAGTTTTAACCTCTCAGATACTTTTAAAATTAGATTATATTGAA
>NW_015282902.1:0-332 GCF_001447785.1 Gekko japonicus | reverse complement strand
AGAAGGTCCTTGTAGGAAATGGGAGAGAAAAAGGTTTTGGTTGTTATGAAGATCTGATTAGTAATAATGGAGTTATCCTTTATGATTTTATCTGCACAACTGAAAATCTCAAAGTATCAGCATTTAGCAATCTTCAGATTAAGATGTTTGTATCCTGATATAATAATGAAATATCTAACTAAAAAAGGAACAAATCTTACAGAATAATCAGAGATGTATCATCTATAGATTGAGCTGGAATACAATAACTGCAAAAAAGCGTACAGCAAAAAATATATGACATAGGGCCGTTGGTTTTGAGCTGAGTTTAGAAACTTGGAATCTTACATATG
>NW_015282901.1:0-334 GCF_001447785.1 Gekko japonicus | reverse complement strand
CCTGCCCAAGTTCACAGAATCAGCATGGCCACCTAGCCTCTGCTGAGAAACCTCCAAAGAAGGAGAGCCCACTGCCTCCCGAGGAAGCCTGTTCCACTGAGGAACCACTCTGTCAGGAAGCTCTTCCTCATGTTCCTCTTCACACAAATGAAGAAGCGAGCTCTGACTTGCAAAAGGGTCCTCCTGGAATAAATCTTGCTTGTCTTCAAGGTGCCACTGGACTTCTGCTTTATTTTGCTCCAGCAGACTAACACAGCTACTCGCTTTGCAGCAGTCGCTCTCCGTATAACTACCTTGTAGGACCTGAACCGTTGGGAGGGCAAACCGGACCAGG
>NW_015282900.1:0-332 GCF_001447785.1 Gekko japonicus | reverse complement strand
GCTCCCAAAGAGATCATCGTCGTCGTCTGTCCATTTGCCGTCTTCCTTTTCTTTTGATTCCAAAAACCAGTTTTTTAAACTTATTCTTCGACTTCGGGCAAAGCAGCGTGATGCCACTTGAAAGCCTGTTTCTTCTGTTTAATGCATTATGTAAAAGTTTCCATATGAAATCAGATTTCTAACCCCTTTCATGGGCCAGTATTTGAAATCAATGTTCCAATTTTGTGGTATGACCTCAGCATTAAACAAGGGGGGGAAAGAGAACAAAAGGAGACACAAATCCAATTCTCTTTCGAACCTTTCGAATGCAGAATGTATGTGAAACATCTCAT
>NW_015282899.1:0-332 GCF_001447785.1 Gekko japonicus | reverse complement strand
CCCCCCCCCCCCCATGGCAGCCATATTGTTAAAGTCATTTTCTGGCTGAGGTAAACGCCACTTATAGCAGAGGTTCTTGACATTCTGTGGTACAATCTAAGTGATTCCATCTGATCTGCAGCAAACTCTATGTACTATGTTTTCACTTTATAAATATGTCACTGGAAAAGCCTGAAGTAAGCTTTTGGAAAAGGGAATTTCTGGCCTTGTGTTTGGAAGACTCCATTTTAAAAACTCAAGCACAAAACCCCTATTCATTTTGTTCATGCTTAAAACAAAAGGCCAAAGGAAGCACTGTGAACTAAATATGATGATTTAATTTTGTACGAATG
>NW_015282898.1:0-332 GCF_001447785.1 Gekko japonicus | reverse complement strand
AAAGAACAAGACAAAAAGAGAAAATAGAACAAAAGAAAGAAAATGTGCAGCCTCAGAGTTTAGATCCTAGAACTTCTGGAATATCTCCTGTCAAACAGAACAAAACAGAACACAATGTCTGTACTTCTCCTTTCGATTATGCCATGTGTTATCTGAACACCATTGCACAATGCCTGGTTTCCCCAGTGCTCACATTTCAGAATGTCAAAACTCACATGGCGGAGTGACATCACACTAAAACTTCCCCTTCCTTCACGGAAACTAGATTGCAAAAACTGACTGTGGCCGTCAGCGTGTGCCGTCATCACTGGACACACGAAGGTATGAAGTTG
>NW_015282897.1:0-332 GCF_001447785.1 Gekko japonicus | reverse complement strand
ATGAATAAGAGAATTATTTATGATCCAGAAAGTAGAAGTATTTCTGACCTAGATCAAACCTTAGCTCATCTACAAACTTCCCAACGGCTTTGGGCAAGCTATGATTTCTCAGCCTGTTGTCTGAAATATAATAGTGGCTGAATTTACAGGATTAAATTATTGCATGTACAAAATACTCTGAAATCATTAAAAACACAGGCTAAATAAATGCAAAATTGTTATGACTTGTACATTTACAAAATGTTCCTGCAATGATGGTAGCTGTACCCCTTACAACTACCACCAAAACAATATGCCGATCCAATCAGATCTAATTTATTACAGCAAGAGCC
>NW_015282896.1:0-332 GCF_001447785.1 Gekko japonicus | reverse complement strand
TACCAGCAAGCAAAGGAGATCTCATTTCCATTATCCCAGCTGAAGATCGAGGCTGTGGTGTCACTGGAGTTGGTAAGTCACCCATCAAAAATCCCGGAAGGAATTGAGCACCAGCACTTGGCTTTGGAGAAGTAGGCGAACCAAGCGTCATTGGCTCAGCACCTATGGTGGAAAACATCATTTGTGAGAATAACCTTAACGAATCCACTCAAGGCAGCTGGAGAGTAGTCTTTCCAAGGGTTGCATGTGCACCACTTCAGTAATCAGAGGCTAACAATGCATCCTAGAACATTTATCATGCAACAGCGTTTCCTCTAAGCTGAGTTAGTGTG
>NW_015282895.1:0-332 GCF_001447785.1 Gekko japonicus | reverse complement strand
CCCCCCCCCAATGCTGGCGGCTTGCAGAACTGTTTTGTTAAATATAGCCTGTTCCAGGATCACTTTGTTTTCAGGGTAGAGAAGATGCATTCGCCCTTCCTCAGCCGCATTGGAAATGATATGAACATCCTCACCCTGGCTGTGTCCTTTAGACAGGCTCTTTGCCAGCGTAGCTGGGAAGTGCCAGAAGAAACATGAAAATCCTATCCCGGCTGAAGCCCCCAGTTTCCTGCGTCTGGTACAAGATGTCCCTTAACTCAGCAGCCACCTTGGAAGGGTGATTGTGCCAAGATGGGAGGGAAAGGGTCAGAATAACCAAGGCCACCCAGCAG
>NW_015282894.1:0-332 GCF_001447785.1 Gekko japonicus | reverse complement strand
TGGTCTGATCCAGCAGGGCTCTTCTCGTTCTTATGTTCTTAAATTCCAATCATGGTAGTAAGTCTGGAGCAAAGGATGCATGTGTCATGGGTCTCACTGTGCCGTGTGAATACACTCTGTAGGTTAGATGAGAACAGGAAAGGGGTTGTTTGGCACAGGGACCAGGTATAGGATGGGGCTATCCCTTTTTACTATGATGGCAGAGTCCCATTAGAGTCTCCTCCACCCAAAAGGGGATGTTAAGTAGGGTTAGCAACCTCCAGGGGGGGCCCGGGGTTCTCTCCGAGTCACAGCTGGTATTTGGACTAGAAAGATCAGTTCCCCTGGAGGAA
>NW_015282893.1:0-332 GCF_001447785.1 Gekko japonicus | reverse complement strand
GTTCTCCAGATTAGAGTCTGTCACCCTTAACCACCATGCCAGCTCTCTTTAAAAGTGTCGGGTTTTCTTTTAAATGACAGCACTACACACCGTTCCCAAAATATTACAATGGTCACAAGTCCAGTAATCCTCCGGTCACTTGGTGCGAGTATACTGTTGCAGTGACCTTTGAGGAGAGCTTCGTAAGCCACATCTCTCAGCCTTCCCGCCGTTGGAAGCCAGGCTCCAGATCCCGTTGTGAATTTCAACCACAGAAAGAAGAATTCAGCTCATTAGAGTGAGTTCAGCAACACTGCGCAATGTTAGCCAAGGTGTTATACAATCAAGGAATG
>NW_015282892.1:0-332 GCF_001447785.1 Gekko japonicus | reverse complement strand
CTTGCATCTTTGATCTTTGGATGGTGGAACTATTATGTCTTTGTGACTTGTATATTGAAAATTGGATTGTTTTTGCAAAAAAAACCATGTTATTCTTTATGTGTGGATTTTTGGAATATTGTTTATTGCCTGTTTATGAAGAAATAACTAAACGTAGACTATGCATATAAATTAATAGAGTTTGTTGGTGTTTGTTACAGTGCCTTGTATCACAGATTGTCTTGTCAGTATTATTCCATTTTACCAACATTCATCTGTGTGTTTTGGTAAAACAATCTACAAAACAAATCTCAACATGCAATCACACTAAAATCTCTCCCCCCCCCCCCAGT
>NW_015282891.1:0-333 GCF_001447785.1 Gekko japonicus | reverse complement strand
TCTCTCTCTCTCTCTCTCTTCATATACATAACGAAATGCAATTCTTTGAGGCCTAAACGGGTTCTACTGAATCCAGATAATGCTAACGGTAAGTTCACTACGGTTATTTACAAATCAAAATGTCTGAGTCAGTCATTGATTTTTATATCCCCGTAGAGAGTTCTCTGGCATATCATTATATAGCCGAGTTCTATTTTCTGCTCACGGCAGCAGCGTGGGATCATTCATTCGCCGTCGTTCCCAGAGTACCGGAGGGATGGCAGAAGGCGAGAGGGCAGTTCAGCTATTCTAAAGAGGCGGCACACACGACCAATGTTCCCTCTAAGCTGTGGA
>NW_015282890.1:0-332 GCF_001447785.1 Gekko japonicus | reverse complement strand
AGAGGGGTAGCCAGATTTATGCCCTTATCAGTGTTGGCAGACAAGAGGTGAAGACAGCAAGGAAGGGAAATGCAAAATAAACACCAAAATGTGTACCATAATGTAGAACAAACCAAGAGTCAGAATCATGAAGAAAGCTCTCCAGGATGAACTTACTTCACCATGCTGCTCCTTATCACAGCACACATGCAAAAAGAGGCAAGAAACACGAGTAACAACAAGTCCCTCCAGAGATCGGCAAAAGAATGGTGGCTATATAGTTTCACAACTGTCCTTAGGGTCCTGGTCCATGTTTCAAAACTACTGGTTTAGTACACTGTCTTTCAACATTT
>NW_015282889.1:0-332 GCF_001447785.1 Gekko japonicus | reverse complement strand
TCTACTTCTGCCTCCAACAAAATGGCACAGTCTGATTTCTTCCTACCATTTCTGGAAATTACAGTTCAGAAGGTGGGACAGGTGCATCTTAATTCTAGCGCTCTTCTTCCACTTTGCTTGTACTAGCGAGCATGAGGATGATTGGTCACACATTTGCAATTTTTAGTTATTGTGCTCTAGAAATGGTGAGCTTACCTGCTGTCTCTCCCCTTTACTGCATTTTGGATAACAAGACTGAATAGGTATAGTATGTTTATAGAGATCAGGCTTTGAGCATTCAATTTCTAAGAAAGTTTAATAAGCAAAAGAGAGTACACATGCTCTGTTCAAGC
>NW_015282888.1:0-332 GCF_001447785.1 Gekko japonicus | reverse complement strand
GTGGGGGATGTTTTTCTCATTTATTAATGAAATAGCTTGGTTTTCCCAGTCTGGATGAAAAGGCTGCTCCCACCCCCGCGCCGTCTATCCCTGCGTTTTCTCATTTGTGAAATGCTGTCTCACACTAGCCTTTTGGCATATTCATATTCATTGCAAAGTACACACAAATCAACCTCTAAATTGGATTATATTGATTTCTTCTGTTTGCTTTAGCAATTGGGCTTAAACAGCCAGCTCTAATTCTGCATCAGCCTGTCCCAATGCCAATGTGCCACTTGCCCTGACTAGCATTGCTGGATTTGTTGTGGCTGTTGCTGTTATCGTTATTATTA
>NW_015282887.1:0-332 GCF_001447785.1 Gekko japonicus | reverse complement strand
CTGTGTCTGACAAAGAGAGCTTTGACTTTCGGAAGCCTATACCTTGAAACGCTCGCTAGTCTCTAAGGTGCAACTGAACACAAATCCAGCTCTTCTACTGCAAACAACATGGCTACCCTCTGAAACAGGACATCTAAGACTCCCATGGGGCAAAGAGTAGCTCCTTAGGGCTGTTTCAGGTTGGGAAAACACAGCAGGAGGGACCATTAACCCTCCCCTTCCCATCTGCCATGGTTCCAATCGAAACAGACCTTAGGAATTCGGTTCTAAGCACAAACCTCCCCAAGCACATCTGTCAAAAAGACCATGTCATGATCTGGGCTGTGCCACCA
>NW_015282886.1:0-332 GCF_001447785.1 Gekko japonicus | reverse complement strand
CAAGATCATATTTAAGCATAGTGGTCTGGACCCAACTATACAGTTAAGAAAACCGTAGTTTCCTTAAGTGTTCGTATCAGGATGTGAACCATGTAGCTGATTCCTCTCTCCCGGTGGAGCCCACTTAACCTGTAAAATTTTGTTCCAGGGTATCAGTGGATCTTCAAAAAACAACAGAATTGGGCAAGGTCTGCAATGGGACAGGAGAATGGGCAAAAAAATGCCACAACTTCTTAAGAAAATGTAATGGAATTTAAGTTTTCTTAGGTAGTGATCACATGCACAAGATAATGCAGGGGGGAGGCGAGACTATTTCCTCCGGAGGAATTTGA
>NW_015282885.1:0-332 GCF_001447785.1 Gekko japonicus | reverse complement strand
CACATCTACATATGTTGTCATACAGCGGTTTGGGATAGCACCTGAAATCCTCTCAGGAGCCAGCCTTTCCTCCCTTGCCTGATTCTGCAAGGTCAGGTGCACCACTGGGCTCAAAATCAGGCCCAGTTCCATCAGGCCTAAGTGACAGTATCTGGCTGTCCTGCCATGGCAACCAGCAGGGACAGGACTGAGTTCCACCAGCCGGCAAGCTGCTCTACCCAGCTCTCTTCCCCTTACTTGAACTACTATTGCTCCTGGTCTCCACTCAGTCTTCCCTGGTAAATGTGCAGGTGCTGGATTACCCCTGCACAGACTGATTCAGCAGAACATTC
>NW_015282884.1:0-332 GCF_001447785.1 Gekko japonicus | reverse complement strand
CCTCTTGGAGTTTGGCAACCCTATTTGAACCACTTGTTAACCAAGTGTTTTGGGCCCTCCTCCTGGGTCACCAGAGCTGATGACGTTGGAACAGAAAGCTGAACACGGTGCACGAGCCAGGGCTGGAGACCGCAGACTCCACAGAAAAAACCATGGGGGAGATGAATTACAGACAAGTTTTGAAGGGGAGACAGGAAAGGCGTCCAATGGGGAATAATCCTGCCAGCAAATCTCATCCCGTAAACATCCTACCGTGTTTCCCAATCTGCAATTATAATCTGCTCTTTTCCAACACAGGATAGCACAGTTTTGTTGTTCAGTCGCACAGTCGA
>NW_015282883.1:0-332 GCF_001447785.1 Gekko japonicus | reverse complement strand
TAACCTGTAGTTGCTGAGTACTGTGGCATAAGGTAGTATCTTAGACTGAAAGGTGAATCGGTTTGGGCTGTAGATGCTAGTTTTAAAAATAGAGATTTGAGATATTCACAATCCAATTCATGGAGTTAGGATTCTGCATGTGACTCTTGGGTCCTAACAACAGGTGCTGGATCGTCTCAGTGAGATTTATTTGTAGTGTTTCTATTCCACCTTTTTTTCTTTGTGGGAACTCTAGTGGCTTGCTTAGGATTTCCAGGAAGTCTCCCAGGCTTAGTTTCATTAAAGTTGCTGTGTTGTATCTCTTCTAAGTGTACTTTGTGCTCTGTGGGAGA
>NW_015282882.1:0-332 GCF_001447785.1 Gekko japonicus | reverse complement strand
CCATCTTGTGGCTTATCTACATGAGATGTGTGATGCAAGTTAGGTTGGGGGAACCCCTGATGTGCAGTTACACATTATATGGGGGGGGCAGGGAAAATGCTCTGTCATTTGATGCAGTTCAGGAGGCCTGTGCAAGGGGAGGAGGGGCTTCTGCCTTCCCTCCCATACTGTTTTCCCGAGTGGAAATGGCTGAGGCAGTGGATCTGTTTGCCCCTATCTTGAGCTTCACAGGTCCTCAGTCACCTGATTCCAGGACACGTGGAGCCTGAGGGACAAACACAGTATCTCTTTGTGGCTGTTTCTGCTCTGAAAAACAGTGTGTGGGGGGGGGG
>NW_015282881.1:0-332 GCF_001447785.1 Gekko japonicus | reverse complement strand
TGTGGTGGCAGCTACTGCCAAAGCAATATGTTTAAAAATCTGCAAAGTCAACCAAATCTCCAATGACCAAATCTCCAATGACCAATCGGGAGCTTTGCTGGGCAAAAGGTCCAACCTGACAAGCACCATGGCACTCACAGGCACCACGCTGGTAACCCCTGGTGTAGACCATCTGCCATATTTATGACCTCCAGATACCCATTACAGGTGAGACAGAGGTGCCAAAAAACGGGCATCCCTGTGCTGAGTCCATGAGGTGCAGTAGCACTTCATCTGTATTGTTATAGTCTGTTTCCGATCCCCATGATGTGAAACAAAAGGAGACTCATCAT
>NW_015282880.1:0-332 GCF_001447785.1 Gekko japonicus | reverse complement strand
AACTGGCGTGATGAAGGTGCATCATGCTAGTGGATTTGATTAACGTTACAACGAGAAATGGACATATTGCTTGTTAAACTAATTAACTATACAGAAATGTCAACACTACACACTGACAAAGTTTGTGACCGAAGTGAGGCTTGATATGCATAGTCCATTAGTGTTGATGGCGTCTTTGTGAATGATTTTTGAGAGATTGATCTGCTCCAACTAACTGGATACTGGATAAAGACTAAATAGTCTTTGGGTATTTTTCTTTGGCATAATACTTCACGGCTGTTCTGCTTATTTCAGCAGTCCAGACCTGGCTCGTGTGTACTCTCGGATATTTA
>NW_015282879.1:0-332 GCF_001447785.1 Gekko japonicus | reverse complement strand
GGGAAAAAACCTTGTTGCGTGGAATTATAAAAGAAAGCGCACATCATTGTCAACATGGAATGTGAAGGAGAGACTACTATTCATAGTGAGTCATGAGTGTGCCTGGATAAAACAAAAGCGGAATAATTTCAAAGGAAGTAGAGTAAGAGTGACATGGGGAAGAAAAGTAAATACATCTTCAAGCAGAAAGCAAAATCCTGGAAAATATACATGAGGGTTTCAGTCCTTTCAAACAGAAAGCTTAATTAGCTTGAGCATATTATTTGCTCCCACAGCGTGTTATATATTTATGGTTGGATGCTTGCAACCCACAAAATGAAAGACAGTTGAAC
>NW_015282878.1:0-332 GCF_001447785.1 Gekko japonicus | reverse complement strand
ACAGATGTAACTGTCTATCCCAGTTGCTGTGCCATATATTTTTCCTTATAAGATGTTTGATATTCTCTGTTTCTTCTTTCCAGCAAGCTAATAAGTAAAATAACTATACCCAAAAAAATGGAAAGAAGTTTTCAAAAGGAACACAAAGCCAGAAGATCAAGCATATGCTAGATTTCAAAGTGAGTATCTTAGTTTTTATACTGATACATTTCATGTCAGACTTCTGTCAAAGGGGTTGTTGTAACTTAGTGACCCATACCTTCCTACCTATATTAGAGATTTTTTCATTATACCACTCATGACATTAGTGAAACCCAAAGTCCTTTTGAAAA
>NW_015282877.1:0-332 GCF_001447785.1 Gekko japonicus | reverse complement strand
CAAACAACATGCATATGTCACATCTATAAGGGTCTTTTCAAGTAGCTACTGCTGGAAGGCGTTTGGCTTTAAACAACTCACTGTTCTGCAGCAACTAAAGATTGCTCTCCGACTATCGCAACAAGGCCAACTGCAGAACTGTGGAAAGTGGTTCTCATTTCATTAAATGTGAAACTCCTGCCTTTTCTACCCAATTTCATGGCTGTGTCGTAACAACCTTTAGTGAACTATTCTGGAACTGAATATTTATTTTATTTACATCCCTTCTTTCACTCCAATGAGGACCCAAAGTGACTTGCATCCGTCTCCTCTTCTCCATTTTATCCTCACAA
>NW_015282876.1:0-332 GCF_001447785.1 Gekko japonicus | reverse complement strand
CCCCTCCCCAAACCCCGCCTTCCCCAGGTACCATCCCCCATAATCTCCAGGCATTTCCTCAATCAAAGCTGGCCACCCTAGCATATGCCAGGCCAGAATGAAGATGCCCAATGTCTTAACTAGAAGAGGTGCAAGCAAATGTGTGTGCAAAGTCAGATCAACAACAGGCCAAAGCTCATCTCCACCTAGTTCCACCATTTGGCTTTGTGTCCTGGAACAATGTGAAAATGCTACAAAGCCAGCCAGCTGATGCATTTGAGCAGTTCACCAAATGATTGGCTGCCTGGGAACCAGCAAGCAGAACGTGAGCAGAAGTAGCATTAGTACTCTGC
>NW_015282875.1:0-332 GCF_001447785.1 Gekko japonicus | reverse complement strand
CCACACTGAGGGAAAGGACTTTGAAAATTGTGGAAATGAAATAGACATGACAGAAAATGCACAAGATGGTGATAATCTTTGATTTTATAATCTTAAGATTATTGACAGGTTTTTAATACAAAAACCAAGGCTCTTCTTGATGCGGTTCTGCTCATGCTAGAGAGTGATGTGGTGGGGCCAGAAGCGTGATTGGGGTGGGGGGTGCTGTGGGAAAGGAAGTGCACCTACTGTGATAGATGCATCACTGAACAGATGGCCAATGCTGTCACAGCAGTAGTCACATTTTTGTGCAGTGTTGATTCTACGTACTTTGTCTCTAGGTCCAAAAGGTG
>NW_015282874.1:0-332 GCF_001447785.1 Gekko japonicus | reverse complement strand
CCCCCAAATCTTGAGGTATTTCCCCACCCAGAGCTGCTGTTTCTGCACACACACACCCAGTGCCAAAATACCTTGAGCTAGTTTTGCTTTGGGGTGTTCCTTGTATCCCGTTTCCTGCTGCTGGGATTTATTTCAGCACTGTAGCAAAGTGGCCATATCGGGGAAACAACCGGTAATCTGACTCTTGAATTGTGGCAGACAATGTGACAGAAACGTATTTTCATTCACTACATCCATGTGTCTTGCCTGGTATTAGAGACAAAGGAGATTGCTGGTTTTCATATTTTCAATGGCAGGCTTCCATTTTTTTGTTTTGTTTCTTTCTCGCAGCA
>NW_015282873.1:0-332 GCF_001447785.1 Gekko japonicus | reverse complement strand
ATGAACAAGAAAAACGCGAGTGGGGCATGGAGGGGGCATGGCTGAGCTCTATGAGAGGTGAAGTGGATTTATGAATTGTTTTGGAGGGAATAATTGATGTTCTGTCAACATGGTATGACAGTCTCGGAAGCAAATGCATTTTGCATTGTATTATGAGAAGCATCCAGACCAGGCACTGGGAGGTAACAGCAAAACTGCCCAAACCCATGCATTTTCATGTGTCCCCGGCACCACTCAAGGGAGCTGTGATCAACCAGAAAGTGCACAGAGGTGAGCTACAAGGATTAGAACTGTCCCAGAAGACAAACTGCAGACTCCAACAGTGAAGGGGG
>NW_015282872.1:0-332 GCF_001447785.1 Gekko japonicus | reverse complement strand
AGGTGCAGAGAACCTGAAGCTTCAAGCTTGAACTAGACCTTACAAAAACACAAGGGGCTGCCAAAAATGTCTGTCTAGTGCCCATGTCTCCACTCCCCCTCTTTACTGTTCAGTACAACAACAGTACAACCATGTTCCGCCATCATTTTCCTTCAATCTCACCTGATTCCTCTCTTTATTAGAGGATGATGGTGATCTCTACAGCTGGAAAACCCATTAGTACATCTGCCCTTGTACTAGCAGACTGGGAGAGGTCTGGTTAGTATGGGCAGTGCCTCCAGGGGAAGCTATTAATACCCTGGGAGTAAGGGCATGGACTATAGACATTTAGG
>NW_015282871.1:0-332 GCF_001447785.1 Gekko japonicus | reverse complement strand
CTCAGATTCAGGATTACAAAACACAGTCCCACTTGCTTGTATTTTAAAGGCTAAAGCAGTGGTTTCCAGTCGTGTGCATCCTTCTAAACCAATGTGGCATTTGCTTGTTTTACACTCATGTCTCCCTACAGGGAAGACGGCGGCCCCATAGAACAGGTTCCACTTTCAGACTGGCTTTCTCCCTTCTTGCCAAACTTCCCCTTGGAGCTGCTGCGACAGACCTAGATAGCCCAGTTGTCTGACTCGGTTTTAAGGCAGCTCAGGATGAGGCAGCCTAACGTGTTCACTTTGCCTCCTCATAAATCTGATGCCCAGAATCTGACAAAAAGCAT
>NW_015282870.1:0-332 GCF_001447785.1 Gekko japonicus | reverse complement strand
AATTCTGGCATGAACATGATGATGCAAATGAGGTCAATTCCTGCACGGTAGAAATGATATTCTTGGCGCTGCTTAAAAAATAGGAATTGCAGATTGGTACTTACTTGAGTCCACTCTTTGTTTTCCCCCAGATAACTATAAAACTCCAACACTTACGTCTGGATGTGTGCGTGGCAAAGCACCGATCCCACGTTGTGTTAGTTTTCTGTGACATAAACCTATACAACGTCAAGTGCCTCCAAGTTGCAGCCAACTAATGGTGACCCTTTAGACAAGGTGCAAGAGAGGTACAGAGGAGGTTTTGCCGTCACCTGCCTCTGCCTAGCAACCCT
>NW_015282869.1:0-332 GCF_001447785.1 Gekko japonicus | reverse complement strand
AGTGCTGCATTTGCCTGGGGCAAGTGCTAATTGCATAATCTGGTACCCCCATCTGGTAAGAGTATTACCACAGCATCATGAAGCTCCAACTGTGCAGAAGTCATTTGCAGGAACAACTGTACTCTAAAATGAGTTGGGCTTTAGAAATGCCCTATAGAAGTGTGTTTGTTGAAAAATTTGAGAAATGTGAACAATAAGTCAGAAGCAGGTTGTAACAGCAGAAATCTCCTGGTTCATTACTTTGTCATCTTAGTGAAACCTATTATCAAAGTGAGGGATTGGACATTGTTATAAACACCTTTTCAGGGCATAATATATATATAGGCAGATGA
>NW_015282868.1:0-332 GCF_001447785.1 Gekko japonicus | reverse complement strand
GGAAAAGAGGAGGGAGAGAGAATAAAACCGACACGATGGTGGCAGCTACCACTGGAACATTACTTTCATCAGCTCGGCCGATTGGAATGCCAGTGTCCAATCAGAAGGCCAGTTATGCAAGTTCCTGACCTGGCTCCACCCACTTTCTAACAGAACTTGGCGGGCGCCACGTTGGGGATCCCTGGGCTAGATACTCTTGGGACGAGATCGAGAAACCCTCATTCCTTTCTAATAAGGGCAATTAGTACGGGTTGGATCCTGCAGATACATTCTGCTCATGGAGCACTTCTACCAGCACAGGGTACTTTCCCCTTTGAGGAGGAGGAGGAGAT
>NW_015282867.1:0-332 GCF_001447785.1 Gekko japonicus | reverse complement strand
GTGGTCATTTTTGACAGCAACTCTGACTGACGTGGTCTCTGGCTCTGTGGAGCCCTCCCATTGAGGGGTGGAAATCCATGTGCGGATGGGGTCTAAAGGCAGCATGTGGACAAACAATTGCCAAGCCAGTGGGAACTAACAGAAGCGGAGTGTGGCCTTGGACATGTGAACGCATACTTTCAGATGGAACATATGCCTGATTAGAGACAGTAAAATAGGCTGCACCATACAAGGATCACTTCAGATTTGTATGTCCGGTGATAGTCTGGCACTTTTAACACAAGGGACATTTGCCTGTCAGCTCCCACTCCATAGGCGTAATCTTCATGGGG
>NW_015282866.1:0-332 GCF_001447785.1 Gekko japonicus | reverse complement strand
ACTGTTTTAGCAGGGAACCCTGGGGTCCCAGGGTGTGTGTATGTGGAAGAACAGAGGGGGCAGGACGACAACCGAACTCTGCGTAGCAATGTTCCCTACATAAGCTGCTACGGCTCCCAACTCTCCACGCCGCTTGACGAACAGCAAAAAGAGCGAACGACAACGTTTCGGGCACACACGGCTTCTCTCTCACACACAGGTCCCATAACGAAAATACACGGGATCCCCAAAACAGTAAATTTGCAGTGTCCGTATTTGTGCCGTCAGCCTCCGACTTCCTTACTAGGCGGCGCGTGAGAGGGGCGATGGTCAGTGTTCCCTCTAAGCTGAGT
>NW_015282865.1:0-332 GCF_001447785.1 Gekko japonicus | reverse complement strand
AGGAGTCCTGTTTTGTGTTTGGCACTATCCACAGTTAAAGTAGCTGTTGGAGTAAAGGCAACTCAGAATGCCTGGTCACGGGGTGCATGGGTGTGGGTGTGCACAATATTTCCTTTTGCACTAGAACCAGATTGCATACATGTATGATGCCGCTCTTTGTCTATGCTGGAAGAAATCTGACTTCTATTTCTGTGCCTTCGTTCCTCTCTCCTCATGGTTCTGCAGGAGTCAAGATGTTTCTGCAGACCTATTCCATGCAAGCCAGCCAAGGACACACTTATGATCTCATACTTACACATACATGTAGCTGGATTAGCTGGCCACTTATAATA
>NW_015282864.1:0-332 GCF_001447785.1 Gekko japonicus | reverse complement strand
CAGTGGAATCTAAATGTCTCTTTATTGAATGATCCGGTGTTAAAAGAGCAGATAGATCAGGACATCAAGAACTACTTTGTAGACAACTCAGGACAAGATATTTCCCCAACTATGGTTTGGGATGCTCTAAAACCAGTTCTTCGTGGCTCCATCATCTCGAAATCCACGTATCTAAAAAAACAGAGACAAAAGTTAGAAATAGAAACGCTGAATAATATCAAAAATTTAGACAAAAAACACAAACAGACGGGTTCTTTACAGACGTTGAAACTACTTCAAGCGGAACGTAGAAATCTTGCTTTGCTAGAGACAAACAAAATCAAAAAACAATT
>NW_015282863.1:0-332 GCF_001447785.1 Gekko japonicus | reverse complement strand
CATGGAGTTAGCTCAAATGGATAATTTGAATCTAATATTGCAAGACAAAGACCAGAAATACCAAGAACAAAGATGGTTTAGGATATATGACTGGTTAGAACGTCAATCAGATAAATGTTGAAAGATGTGGTTGTTGTTGTTTTTCCCTTTTGTTTTGTTTCTTTTTTGAAATATATTATGACGTAAAGTATGGATGAATAACTCTTCAATGATGTATAATCGAGCATGATGAAATATGTAACACTTTGAAAAACCTTTTAAAAATAAACTTTAAAAAAAAAGCTTGAGAGTTCCTATCTATAGCCACTGTCTCGACATTTTCATTGAGTTAT
>NW_015282862.1:0-332 GCF_001447785.1 Gekko japonicus | reverse complement strand
GCAGCTGAAGCTCTAATGGCATAGGCCATCGCTTCACGAGCTCTGTGTAAAGCTGCCTCACTTTTTTATCTGTGGAAACTTAAGGAGCTTTCCCTTTCTTTAGGTAAGGCTATGCCTGAGGTCAGGCTGGCCACTGCAGTGCCTACCACATTTGGTGGAAAGGAGGATAACTTTTTGGCATACCCAGTGTGGAAGCACTGACCTGAAAGTTCAGTTCATTTCTCCTTGACCCCTTTAGTGAGACTGAGGAGCCTGCTGAGGAGGGTCTTCATCTGATAGTTCCCCTTCCTCTCTGAGTCATACTCCGAGTTCTCAGAATAGTTATAAATCTC
>NW_015282861.1:0-332 GCF_001447785.1 Gekko japonicus | reverse complement strand
GGGAACCTTTACCTTTACTTTATGAGCAGTACCAGATGGATGGATGGAGCATCTCCAGACATCCAGGCTTTTGAGCTTTCTCACTTTCCTGTCCACGCCTGCAGCCACTTCTTGCACCCTGGGAAGATTGTTCTTGGGGTTCCAAGATCTGTGCCAAGAACCAGCAGGGAGGGTCATTGGGGTGGAGAAGGAGCGTCAAGGGGGTACACCGATCTCGTACCTTGGCGGAGCAGTGCCTGCCAAAGAGGAACAGGGTGTGATTTCACCCCCTGGCCCTTTCTCACTCCAGCCCTCCTGGCTCTTTGTGTCACGGCCCTGGTATTCCTTGGAGG
>NW_015282860.1:0-332 GCF_001447785.1 Gekko japonicus | reverse complement strand
GGGGGGGGACAAGAAAACATGAACACAGAAGCGAGGGAAAAGCATGCGGGAAAATCTTATATCTTATAGTGCCAGGAACTTCTTGCACCATATTTTGTGCAAGAGAAAAAAATCCTTTGGGGAGTACAAGGGGCTAGTTTCAGGGGTTTTCTCCCATACTTATGCAAGCACTTATAGAAATCTTCCAGTGGAATCGAGCCTTTGACTTGCACGTTGTATGTTTGGTGATTGTTGTTGTTTGTGTGTGCGCACACTGAAATATACATGGGAACACATTCAAATGTGCAGTCTGCCTACCTGCTCTCTGCTTCGGCTCAGCTGAGTGCGAGGTG
>NW_015282859.1:0-332 GCF_001447785.1 Gekko japonicus | reverse complement strand
TAGGAGTTTCCCATCTTGCTTCATTGCACTGTGACAAAATTGTATTACTTGAATTAGTGTGTGCTCCCTCGACTGTGCTAGTCCCCTGCAAAAGGCCAGTTAGGCCATGCAGGCAACACAAGCAGTCGCTTGCGATAGAGGTGAGGTGCACATTGCCCGAGAGGCGCCTCTCAGAGCAGTCACAAGAGGTGCATGTGGACCTTTCCATCTTCTGCAAAGGATTCTGGGGCACACTTCTTGGATCCTGGGCCTGAAGCAGCGAAGTTCCTTAGACTTATCCTGCCCCACTGTGGCAGGTTGAAGAATCCCTGCGAGTTGCACATCGGTGTCAG
>NW_015282858.1:0-332 GCF_001447785.1 Gekko japonicus | reverse complement strand
AGAGACAGGAAAGCGGGGCAGGAGATCTTTTGTACACCCGAGATCTGGTCATTTCTTTTCTACTTCCTTCGGGCATAAGGGGCTCTGCTAACACTGGCGATGGGATGTCAGGCAGCATGAAGCTGGATTCGGTTAATATTCCCTGGGGGATGACTCAAGGGCCAGTTCACACACGTATATATAACATCTCTTCATTTTCTCATCATGGGATTACACTTGAGGATTCACAGCAAAATGTGTGAACTGACCCCCTCGAAAGCGTTGTGTCTGAGAAAGAAGAGAGGGAGTATAAACATTCTATACGCCTATGAGGAAAGGCTGAGGGACTTGGG
>NW_015282857.1:0-332 GCF_001447785.1 Gekko japonicus | reverse complement strand
TTTTTAGATAAGAACTTCAGTACATTAGGTTCCTTCCAGGATCCTGGTTCCCTATTGTTCTGTGACTAAGCTAAGTCCCTGCTCAAGCGAAACACGAGTTCAATACATAACAGTTTCCAAAACTTAAAACTCAGAAAGAAACAGAAGGGAAGTTATCCCATTTGATTGTCACAATATAGAAATCATTTAAGAAAAGCAAAGAAAAAAACCTTTAACTGAACTTCAGTTGTTGTGTGGCATGGGAGGATGTTGGCAAGGCTCAGCATCTCTCAGCACAATTCTGTGCAGAAAACAACTAAATTCTGTGCAGAACATAAATACATAAAAATGTT
>NW_015282856.1:0-332 GCF_001447785.1 Gekko japonicus | reverse complement strand
TACCTCCAAGGGCTGCTGCCTCATGGAGACAGAAGTGAATTGGCAACTTATGAAGCTGAATGTGGAGAACTGAAAACAAAAGCAGACATACCATTCTAAATGATAGTTTGCCTGTTATGCTTATACCAGGGTTGGGTCTGATGTGATGCCTGAACTGAGTATTCACCTTTCTAATGTTTAATTTTTAATACCACATCAGTGATTAACTGCTTAGTTAATTTAAAATTATATGATAACAGAAAACTTCCAGAATGTGTATGTGTGTGCTTCTGCTTTCAGTGAGAGAATATTCTTTAAATGATCCGGTATACTCCTCTATGCATGTCTGTAAG
>NW_015282855.1:0-332 GCF_001447785.1 Gekko japonicus | reverse complement strand
AGCAGTCGCCAGCGGTGCCGTCGCCAGCGCTGAGGAATGTCGGCATCAGCGAGCAGGGTTCGGCGATTTCGCGCCCGACGGTCCATATCTCGCTCAGCTCGTCGCATCGCGATGTCCACGCGGTGACGATCAGCGCACGGCGGTCCGGAGATCCCAGAGTGGTCACGACTTTCCTGATGTTGTGCCGCCGTCACCGCCCCACGAATCAAAGCCGCCCGGCGCGGGCCGTGCAGGACTCGATCAAAGAACGATTCATACAGAGCCGCTGCTCGCTCACGCTTCCTGCTGCTCGACGTGTTGTCTCTGGTTGGTTCGGCATCTATTGGTCTCCA
>NW_015282854.1:0-332 GCF_001447785.1 Gekko japonicus | reverse complement strand
GTGCCCATCCCTACACAGGACATGGAGGCTTGCCAAATGACAATCTCCTGGCACCGTTTTTACCTCCCCAGCCCCTTACAAACAGTTACCTGACAAGAGTCAATTCCCCCGGAAAGGTACCCGGCACAGAACATGGCATTGGTGAAGAGCTGCCGCCCTAGCGTGCCACGGCAGACATCTTGGGCCAACACCGGTACCCGGGCTTCCATCACCACGTCAGCTGCTGGCCCATCTGTGAAGCAAGGGGAATATGTTAGGGATGGGTCTATTCCCAGAGTGGTGTAGTGGTTAGAATGGATCAGGGGACCCAGGTTCAAATCCCCACTCTCCCA
>NW_015282853.1:0-332 GCF_001447785.1 Gekko japonicus | reverse complement strand
GCTCTACCACTGAGCCAGAGCCCCTCCCTGTGTGTTCAAGCTACGGCAGAGCTACTGGAGCTACTGAAACACCAGCACCTAGTGGTGTCTTCTCTGCTCTGTACGATCTGAGATACTCCATGCGTGGTGGCCCCATGGACCTTCGTGGTCCCATCCTCACTGCTACTTGTGGAGGCAGAGAAATGGATGACGTCACATCCTACTCTGTGTTTCCCTAGAAGTTATCAGGGAACGGGTGAGAAGAAAGCATAAGGCTTTGTCGACCACATTGAGTGGAAAGCACACACATACTCACACCTCGGTTCCACAAGATAAAGCTGTGACTCAACTAT
>NW_015282852.1:0-332 GCF_001447785.1 Gekko japonicus | reverse complement strand
CCCATGCACTGTTTATTATCTGAGTAATCAATTATGAAAGCTGAGTGATGGAGGATTCTGCATAAATGGGCTGCTGTATCTGATAGAAGAATACAGCCTGTGACCATCCTATTTATAGTGTGCCAATAGATTGAAAACAGTATGGATGGCAATGCCAAATAGGCATGATGGGAAATAATTAGGGATGGGCATGAAACAGCTGAACTAAAGTTTGTCAGAAATGTTGGCAGGTCTGTGGCTCACAAAGCAATGTTTACTAAATGAATAACTGCCACAAACTTCCATGACGTTTGTGGCAGTTCATGGTGGTTCTTAAAGAGCAGAAAGCAGGG
>NW_015282851.1:0-332 GCF_001447785.1 Gekko japonicus | reverse complement strand
AGCAGTGTAAGTAGTCTCCTATTTCATTGTATTTCTTCCAGCAGTGGGGGGTTATATGTTGGGTTGATGCGGGCTAATTTGTGAGGCATGAGATACCAGTGCGCCAAGGTTTTGAAGGATTGTAATTTACCACATGATTCTTAAAGGGCCAGCCTCCATTGATTAGCTGGCCTGTGTTGTCCTTTACAGGGGGCATCTATGGCCCCACGGGGTTTGGTGGATGCTGGGACTGATAGCATGGGCTGCCAAGAAGAAAGGGGGTCTGGTGTTGTCCCCACCATTCCCCAATAATCTTGAATACTACCCTGAGCATATCATAGCTAGGAGGGAAT
>NW_015282850.1:0-332 GCF_001447785.1 Gekko japonicus | reverse complement strand
CATTGCCCACCACTGGTGCAAATAAAGCTTCATCCCCAGCAGCAAGTCCCCTTCTCACCTCTTCATCGGTGGCTTCCGCCTCCTCCTTGCACTGGGAATGGTCCCTCCAGGCCTCCGTCCCGTTCAGTCGTGCCCAGTGGCCATCAGCCTCACACTTGCGGCTTACCACTCCGTGTTTAACTGCAAGCACGGAAGGGGGTCGAGTGTCAGGCAGAGGCATTTGGGAGAAATCATGTTGAATTGGGGGTCGGGGTCGGGTGAGAGGGCACGTTAAGGCATCTTCCGTGTGGCCGATGCAAACAGCTGTTTTTGTTGTTCAGTTGCACAGTCAA
>NW_015282849.1:0-332 GCF_001447785.1 Gekko japonicus | reverse complement strand
GCCCGAAATGCCTCTTTGAAATGCTGCCCCTGGAAGCAGAATCAGGGGAGGCCTGCTGGGCTGCAGTGAGGGGTGTGTGTGTCACGCTCCGTGGATGGAAATTCTTCTGCCCACAGAAAGGTTCCATTGGCTCCAGCCTTCAGAAGTTCCATTATAAGGTCATCCTTCAAATGTCTGCCTATTAAACGGGATGGGTGGGCTTCTGGAGTGAGAGGGGCCTCCCCCTAGCTCAACAGACGTTCCAGTGGCTGGGTTCGTCCAAATAAAAATCCAAAAGACAAAATCCATGTAACACCTATTATTACTATTATTTTCTTACCCGAGAGCAGCAG
>NW_015282848.1:0-332 GCF_001447785.1 Gekko japonicus | reverse complement strand
ATAGCCAGTGTAATTGCTGTAGTATTTGGGGGGTCACATGCTTCCGATTGCAGGCCTGACCCGCAGTCTAGATACAGCATTCCACATTCGCGGCAGCTTCAACACTCTTGTTATTTTCATTACAACTCTTTTCAAAACAATTTCTACAGTATGTTCCAATGTCCAAAGTATGTTATAGTTCTGTCTCTGCATTTTCAACCCACCCTTTCACCAAGGAGCTCTGCATGGTATACATGGTTCTCCACACCTCTGCGCTGTTCTTATTGTCATGGCAAAATTATGACATATGTTAGTTTGGTGTAGTGGTTACAAGTGGCGGAATCTAAACTGGA
>NW_015282847.1:0-332 GCF_001447785.1 Gekko japonicus | reverse complement strand
CGGCGTGACCGGCAATGGTTTGG
Source organism: Gekko japonicus (assembly GCF_001447785.1). NCBI lineage: Eukaryota > Metazoa > Chordata > Lepidosauria > Squamata > Gekkonidae > Gekko > Gekko japonicus. The sequence continues at coordinate 309 of NW_015282847.1, read as the reverse complement.
AACGCGTTTGGGCCTACGACATCAGAGCTGTACGGCAAGCCCAACGGGACATGATAGGGGAAAGCCCAGCGCAAGAGGCACAGTCCGCTGCACACTGAGAAAGAAAGGATGCACCAAAACTGTTTTCCGCCTCTCTCGGCGGCCCGAAGGACAGGTGTGGCTTGGGACGTGAAGGCCAGCGAGGCGAACTGTGAAGTACTGCCGTATCTTGCTGAAATCCAAATGAATACCTTGAGTAATTCTTTTTTTGGCCGCTATCGGTCGCTTTGAGAGGACGGATGCTGAGATGTAACCAAGGCAATGTTAGCT
>NW_015282846.1:0-332 GCF_001447785.1 Gekko japonicus | reverse complement strand
AAAGTTCTCCAGGGCAAGAAAAGGCAGTCATCACAGTACTTTCTGCCACAACTGGGCTACCTTCAACTACTGCCAGCCCGCACCTGGAGGGGAAGGATCTGTATCTCCACCTCCTTGAAAGAGTTTTTAAGGTTTCATGTCAGCATCAGCCTTTGCTAGAACAACATATATGATACACAGTTGGCTCCAGCTGCAGGAACTTGATTCCTGCCTTCATTCCTGGTCCGCAGCCTCCAGCAGGACATTCCCCTTGGATCTCTCCAACAAAAAGTGAAAACTGGGAATTTATAGGTGGGCCAGTCATAGGGTTGCCAACACTGAGTTGGGAAATT
>NW_015282845.1:0-332 GCF_001447785.1 Gekko japonicus | reverse complement strand
AAAAAACTGGGAAACAAATGACATTAATCATCCCAGCTCACACTTGGCAATACTGGCAAAGCACCCCACACGCTCCTTAATGTCTCAATTTGCAGCATGTAACATTTAGCGGTCGTGACAATTCTAGGACCCGCGTAATAGAACTGCTGCCAGAAGAACATGCTAAATTCGGTCATTAAAATCAGTGCGTGGTGTCCCTTTTTGTTACCCAAATACTCCTTTCTTCGTAGGCCAGAGAAAAGAGCAGGTGCCGGGAACACGGCAAATGCACCCTAGGGTTGGTGGTGCCGTGGTTAGCATTAGGTATTGATGACGGGCTTACAAGAATAACA
>NW_015282844.1:0-332 GCF_001447785.1 Gekko japonicus | reverse complement strand
TGATGACAGAGTTCATATAGGGAGACACAGTCCCTAGGAACAATACTAAATATCCCAACAGAAGAGCTTTCAGCACAGCAATCTGATTATTCTGATATGTTACTTTGGTAGCACGCTCTGTTCATCTTCCGAAGTAGGTGTTATGGAACGTGTCATCCAAATGTCCAGCTACAGTTTGGAGTTTGTAGGTATTATAAACACTGCGAGGCATAATGCCGGAGTCACTGGCAAATGTTCACATCTCAAAGCAGTAGGAAGGAAACACAAACGTAGCAGGACACATATTCTCTTAAATCAGTGCAAATGGTCCTTTAAAAATCACACACACACAC
>NW_015282843.1:0-332 GCF_001447785.1 Gekko japonicus | reverse complement strand
TATAGGGACAGGTTGGTGGTGGCTTTTCTGTAATAATCTGACACAGAGAATTTGCTGTCTGAACGTATACCACACATCACATTAAGACCAAGCCGAACAGAATTCAGGATTCCCAGCAACAGGGAAGTGAAACACAGTATTTTCAAAATGTATACCCTTGCAGAGGAGTTTGTATATATAATAGCTTTTTGATATATAACATTTATATAAAGATAATTGTCTTGGAACTTCTGTGCGTCTTTCTTTCTTCCCTTTCTTGCGGAACACTTGTTCTTTCCAAGCCTTTGCCTTTCTAGGGAGGCCTTACTGAGGCTAATTGCTAAAAAAAAAAA
>NW_015282842.1:0-332 GCF_001447785.1 Gekko japonicus | reverse complement strand
CATGATTTGTATTCCCAAGATGTGGGTTGCCCTTGTGACATGTGGTTAAAAACCCTTAATCAGAGAACAGTGTTGCACACCAATGACAAAATCCCCCTTTCCCCCAAGCATTTTTTTAAAAACCCAGTAGATTCCACTTTTGCCACCGTCTATTTTAAAGGAGGCTTTGGGACAATGTGACCTTGATCGCTGTTGGGTACTTAAAGGATGCAAAAGCAACTTCAGAGAGACTGTGCAAAGTCATTACTTCTGCTGAAAATGGGTAACAACCCAGGGAAAAGAGCTAGTTCTGAGTCCTGATTAAAATGTTCTGAACTAACATGGTACCCTTT
>NW_015282841.1:0-332 GCF_001447785.1 Gekko japonicus | reverse complement strand
CGGAGTTGTCTTCGTCCGCATGCTCCTTGTAGATCCGTGAGAGGCAATCGGCGTTCAGGTGCTGACGACCCGGCCGGTACTGGACAATGAATCTAAAGGGAAGAAGGGAAAGGTACCAGGGTAAGACCCAGGCATTTGAATCTTTGGCTCGGGAGATCCACTGCAAAGGGGCGTGGTCGGTGACCAGGGTGAAGGGTGTGTTGCACAGGTAAAATTGGAGGGCCCCGACAGCCCATTTGATGGCGAGGGCTTCTTTTTCAATAGTGGATGTCACGCTCAGGGTCACCCCCAGGGCCGGAATAACCAGTAGCCGTGTTGAGTTTGTAAAGAGG
>NW_015282840.1:0-332 GCF_001447785.1 Gekko japonicus | reverse complement strand
GATAAAAGCAGGCGTGCCACAAATATCTGTGATTTTCTGCTTTGGGGGCATTTTGTAACAGCGAGAGTTCTGAGCAAGCAGCTTTGCAATTAGTATTACCGAATCCATGAAAAAGGTGTTGACTCATTTCCCAAGATATTAAGCTGACGCATAAACAATGCAAATCAATGGCTCAGATTGTCACGATGCGGTTTAAATCTCCTTCTGGATCGGAAACGGTACACAGGAATCAGGTCTCCCCTTCTGGAGGGGAAACTGATTCCGTCTACCACCCCTGAACCATTTTGCAGCTGTTCTTCAAAGTTTCTGAACTATCCTTAATAAGGTGAAGG
>NW_015282839.1:0-332 GCF_001447785.1 Gekko japonicus | reverse complement strand
CCCAGCAGGGCTCTTCTGACGTTCTTTAAGGAAAAATCCACTTCCTAGAAAATTCATATAAACATTCACACAGCACACACAGAGGTGACAGAGTCTACGCAACACAATAACTGAGGTCATAGTTTCAAGGTCTACTTCAGTCACTAAAGTAATCGTAAGACTTTGATAATCTAATCTAATTTTGATTATGGGAAATGAGGTGATTTCTTTTACATCCAGTATTTGTAGCAGGATGAGCCAAAGTGTTTGTAAACTACACGACACTTCCTCTTCCCTATACACAAATAGTCAAAGAACAGAGTTTTTACCCCAGTGGCACCTTTAAGACCAAC
>NW_015282838.1:0-332 GCF_001447785.1 Gekko japonicus | reverse complement strand
CAAGGGAACCTTTACCTTTACCTAGATATAGATTAAGGGGCTGTCTTCCTGATGAAAAGATCAGGTGTGCTGTTTCAGCAACTTTAAACCCCCATACTCTAGATCTGCAGAGAGCTTCACACTGAGTTCACCTTGACTTAATCCATGTGGCTAATATATGGAGTAATGCATGTCTCATGTAGGCTATGCAGTGGCATTGTTGCCTTCTTGCAATACACCTGTAGTGGGTCTCAGGAAGAGGTAAAGAGAAAGCTCTTCAGTGAGACTGACCTCCCACCCAGAGTCATTGAGCAAGTTTCATTTTGAGAGCCAGCATGGCGTAATGGTTAAGG
>NW_015282837.1:0-332 GCF_001447785.1 Gekko japonicus | reverse complement strand
TAGAGCTGAATTGGGGCAGACATAAAAACAGTTTTGGAAAGCAACAGAAGGTCAACCATGAGTACTCCATTAGAAGCCTGGGCAAATATGGCTGTGGTCAGCTGGTGCCTGAAGTTCAACAGGCTTGGTGTCAGGCAAAGAGTTTTGGGTAGGGAGTTCCGGACACAGGGTGTTACAGCAGAAAAACCACCATCTCTGATAGCGACCCACTTTGTCCCTGAGATGGGGCACCGAAAGGAGAACCTCTGAAGATGATTGTTCTGGTTCATATGGGAAGAGGGAGTCTTTTCATGTGCATCAGTCCCAGGTCATTTCTATTTATTGATTATTAA
>NW_015282836.1:0-332 GCF_001447785.1 Gekko japonicus | reverse complement strand
CCTTTAAGACCAACAAAGTTTTACTTAAGATGTAAGCTTTCGTGTGCAAGCAGGTTGTGCCCATGAACAAAGCAGCCAATAGAACAGTGAAGTGGCTTGTTGGTGAGTGGGTGTAACTAGTGGTGGTAGCTAAAGAAAGGGCAAAACCAGGTGCAAGGGGAGATTTGAAACTGGAGTGGGGCAAATGTATCCTCATGGACTGCCATGATGGAAAGTGCTGGCAGCTCCCTTTCTCAGGGCAATCTCCAGTTCCTGGGAGGATTCTTGGTTCACACGGGTGACCAGCACTTGGCTCTGTGGGCACCGCTAAGTGTATAAACCATCAGCAGTTC
>NW_015282835.1:0-332 GCF_001447785.1 Gekko japonicus | reverse complement strand
CTTAGCTTCCAAAATCAGAAGAGATCAGGGTAGCCTGGGTCATCCAGGTCAAACCTGTGTATCCTACAAGCATACTGTACTAGAGAGCAGGAACTGGTAGCAGTTCCCTGTTGAGGACAGACTTCACAGCAGTGTACCTGAATTTACTGTAGAATATGTGAAGCAGCCCTATAGGTTTCTGCTTGTGACTGTTTGGGTGTCATGCAACAGGACACTAAGTTGGGGATGAATATCAGAACTGACCTGCAGCCATGGAGGAGCATCTCGGGGCCACGACCCATGAAACTCACTCTTTTAAAGCCTTATTTTTAAAGTAATTCTTTATGTATTAA
>NW_015282834.1:0-332 GCF_001447785.1 Gekko japonicus | reverse complement strand
TCATGCAAACCAAGCCTCTGTTCCTTCAGCGGGATTAACCAGCAAACTACGAAGCTGAAACGAGCACTTGATATTGCAACCTCCTACTTGTCCCTGCAAATATAACCTCATTTTGACAAAACCTTTCTTTCTGTTTCTAACAATAGGAGACCCTGATCCTCCGATTTACTCAGCATCTGTCCTCGTCATAGTACTCTGTGTGTTTACAAGCTGCCTTCGGTGCTACAAAATTGACGACTCGGTGGCCAAGCTGTTCTTGGAACGGTGTGCTTATTGCATCACCATGAAGACAAGGTCTCTCTTTTCTCCCCTGCCCCTGTCATCCCATCAAA
>NW_015282833.1:0-332 GCF_001447785.1 Gekko japonicus | reverse complement strand
AATGCCTTCTCAGCATCTAAAAATAACAAGGCTAGTTGATTACCTGGGTTAGTCTCATAGAATTCTAACACATCCAAGATCGTTCTAACGTTATTCCTTAAATTTCTTTGGGGTAAAAACCCTGCTTGGTCACTATGAATAATTTGTTGTAGTATTTTCTTCAATCTTCCCGCTAAAATTGCTGCAAATATTTTATAATCACTATTGAGTAATGAAATAGGTCTATAATTCTTTATCTGTGTTAGATCTACTTGCTGTTTCGGTAATAGGATAATCAACGCTTCTTCCCAAGATTTAGGAAATCTTTTATTATCAATAATATTTTGAATAGT
>NW_015282832.1:0-332 GCF_001447785.1 Gekko japonicus | reverse complement strand
CAATGCATGTGATTGAAATCCCACATTTTTCCAGGTTCTGGTCCCCCGTTTTATTTGTAAAGTGAATACACATTGGCTATTTTTTAACAAACTGATGTACTTACCTACAGGCAGGATGTATGTACATTCACGGTAACATGAACAGGGCTATTGTAATTGTAGCTTCAGGCAAAGAGGTAAGACTGAAAATATTCTGTGGAAACCAACAAAACAGAAAATCTTCAGGAAAAATTTCCAGATCTTTATTTTCCTTTGGAAAAATTTTCATTTCTAAGAATGCATTGCTTCATGAAATTTAAAAATGAATGGACACTGTTGGCAGTACAAACTGA
>NW_015282831.1:0-332 GCF_001447785.1 Gekko japonicus | reverse complement strand
TCTTGGCAAATGCCAAGAGATTTTGAGGGCAGTGGGGGAGTGTAGAGTTTGGAGATGATGTATCTTCTTTGTGATGTTCTAGGAATTTCCATTTATCTCTATAGTAAAAAGGCTATTTTCTGGCCATTTTTTCTCCTGGGGATTGGGGCTACAAACAGGGGTTCACCCATCATGGGTGGACACTTGGCAAGCCTAGGTAGGCAAAATATATACAGAAAGCTGCTATTCCTCCACATTACACAAATTCAGCAGTCACCATGCCTTGACAGGGAATATAAAAGCATGAATGTGTGAGACATCTAATCAAAATTTAAATGATAAGTCCAAAAAAA
>NW_015282830.1:0-332 GCF_001447785.1 Gekko japonicus | reverse complement strand
GGTGGATGGCTAGCCCCTACTGATGAGGCTCACAATCTGCTGGGATCTCCAGGCCATAATGGACAAGCCACGCATCACTAAAAAGTCAATGTTAGCAGGGCACACGTGCTCCTTTTTCACCTGCGCAGTTGGGAATGTTTATAAAGCTATAGCAGACATGCCATGCATCACTAAAAAGCCAACGTTAGCAGGGCATGTGCGCTCCTTTTGCACCTGCACAGTTGGAAATGTCCATGATGTTGGGATAGGTGCAGAAAGGATGGGATCAAAAGTACAGTTCCAAAATTGGAAATGCGAGGATATGGAAATTGGAAATGCGGGACCTTGTGCAG
>NW_015282829.1:0-332 GCF_001447785.1 Gekko japonicus | reverse complement strand
GCAGCATCTCAAGTTAAAAAGGACCAGGCGGCAGGTGGTGGGAGAGACCTTTCCCATGAGACCCTGGAGAGCCGCTGCCCATAGACAAGTTCAGGAGACAAGGCTGGTGGCCTGATTCAGTGCAAGGCAGCTTTGTGTGTGTTCCTGCATGTGCATCTTTCAGCCTCCTGACTCGGAAGCAGAGCAGAAAGCGCCTTACCAGCCCCCAAATGCAGCCTGGTTGCAGTTCCAGGAAAGCATGTCTCTGCTGCACGGCCAACTGTTCCTCCTGCGTCGCTTCCCCTCCGCCGATCAATAATCATCCGCCCACTCTGTTTTGAGGAGAAGACCGT
>NW_015282828.1:0-332 GCF_001447785.1 Gekko japonicus | reverse complement strand
CCAGCTCCAGCATGGGAAATTCTTGGAGATATGGAAGTGGGGGGCCAGGTGTCCCACTATAGCAGGAGACCTCTTGTCCTGGGCCAGCGATTCCCCACTGCTGCTTGACAAGCTGGTGCGGGAAAAGACAGGGGTCCTTAATGTTGCACTAATACATGACATCACGTCTGTTGCAAAACTGGAAGTGATGCCATCATCTTGGTACATCACTCTAGAATCCACCCCACACTCTATGGTTTAGTTGCCGGGCTGGGCCAAGTTCCACAGTGGTGTCCAGGCCTGGCCTGGTTGCACAGTAGGGGATCTGTAAGGATTGTAACCATAGAGTTTTG
>NW_015282827.1:0-332 GCF_001447785.1 Gekko japonicus | reverse complement strand
CTAACAGTATATAGGTGGTAAAAGCAATAGTTGGAAGCCTGCTGGAATTCCTGCTCTCTGGACCCATGTTTGATGAACTGGTTGTGCTGTATTATATTTGTTTAAATTCATATCTAAAAAAGATTGTCACTTCTAAGCATTGCAAACTAGTACTAATAAGCTAAACAGGGCTTACACCCAAGAAACTGTAGAACCAAAGCACCATACTCCCCTGTACAAGAAACTAAGCTTTAACATAAAATCTGCAGTATAGGTCCAGCATGTGCTTCTCCAACACCTAATAGCAGCTATTTCAATGTTAAACCTAGTTCTAACAAACATTAAACAGCACT
>NW_015282826.1:0-332 GCF_001447785.1 Gekko japonicus | reverse complement strand
TGCTGGGTGGCCTTGGGCTAGTCACACATATTCAGCCTAACCCGCTTCACAGGGTGGTGAGAATAAAATTGAAGCTGCTTTGGGCCCCCAGTAGGACCCAAAACGGAGCATAAATGGAGTATAAATGAAGCAGATATCGCACATGAAGGTGTGTGCATTATGCGTTAACAGTACAGATTCAGCAAGCAAAATGTTAGTATATGAAGAAGACAGGATCTAGCTCAGCCTGCTTTTTACGTGTTTTCCATTTTAGGGAAGGAGCTGTGTTTTAGCAGCAGAGAATCTGCTTGTCTTGCAGAAGGTCCCCAGGTCAATCCCTGGCATCTCCAGTT
>NW_015282825.1:0-332 GCF_001447785.1 Gekko japonicus | reverse complement strand
GTTGTGAGGATAACGTGGAAGAGAGGAGACTGCTGTAAGCTGAGCTGGGTCCCCATTGGGGAGAAAGGCATCAGGGAAAGGATGGTCTGGCGTTTGGCTCCATCCTACACTGTCTCCCTTTACTGGTGCCGGTTAGTTCTTTCATGCTTCATACGGTCTCTTCCTAGTTCGTTATTTGTGTGTGCGAAGTACCATCCGGTTGCAGCCCGACTCCATGGGGCTTCCAAGGTAAGAGAGGAGCAGAGGTGGTTTGGTCACTGCCTGCTCCTGCATAATAGTAAAAAGCACAGGAGCACCTTTTGTGACTCGCAAACTTTATAGTAGCAGAAGCC
>NW_015282824.1:0-332 GCF_001447785.1 Gekko japonicus | reverse complement strand
CCTCAGAGGAGGACAGGCATCCCTTGCCAGGCATTTGAAGTTCTCAGTACCTTTTAATGGCAGTGATTTCTTCCATGGTCCTGTCATCTAGCTCAGTGTTCCTCAACATAGTGCCCGTTGGCCCCATGGTGCCCAATAATGTATTTTCTGGTGTCCACCTCCTTTGTTCTCAAAGCATATTTCCCTGAAAGCAAAGAGCTAATCCTGACTTTTCCTACATCCCTTTGGAGCCGTCGATGCCTCAGAAGAGCCCAGGAGACATCACTTTTCTGTCTTCGGCAGTTTGCATCACAGGAGGATGCTTGGTTTGGAACCTCCCAATATCTGTCTGT
>NW_015282823.1:0-332 GCF_001447785.1 Gekko japonicus | reverse complement strand
GCGAAGATACACTTGGGAACCCTAGATTCAGTAGAGGGCAGTTTCATGTCAAGTGATCCCAAGTTAATATTAGGGGAGGATGAAAGGGATTCCTTCCTCCTCCCACCTCCTGCCACCAGCCCAACCAAACAACACCACGATCATCTGCATTTTATTCTCTTTGCTCTTGTTAAATCTCTTCTGTACTCACAATGATGACGAATACTCTCTGTACAGCATGGATTCCGAAAAGCCAGTTTGCCCGCCCATGAACAGTGAGTGAGTCAACATCATTGCGGGTCCCACTTACCGTGACCGGCAAATTCAGGTAACACAGAGGACCCAGATTTTTT
>NW_015282822.1:0-332 GCF_001447785.1 Gekko japonicus | reverse complement strand
AAAAAGGGCAAGGAGAGGAAACTATTACCTGCGTTTCAACTCTTGCTTTGTCGATTAGTGTCTTTGCATCAGCTATTAAACCACTCATTGCACAACCTGGATAAAGATGAAGATATACCAACAAGAATTAGTTCTCAAGCAGCTTTCACTCCAATACACATTCCAAAGATAGAATGGGGCAATGGTCTATTCCTCCCTTCAGAGAAAAGCATCAACTAAAAGCATTCAGAGCAAAGCATCAACTAAACTAGCCTCTTCATCACTCCATCTCCAGGCAAAAGTTCTAATATGGCCAGAAACATGACAGAAAGATTGAGACAGCATATCAGACT
>NW_015282821.1:0-332 GCF_001447785.1 Gekko japonicus | reverse complement strand
TTGCTTTTATAATTGCCCTTGGCAGAGGCTCTGGCTTCTAGTGGAAATAACTTACTTTCCCTAAACGATACTGAAGAGACTTCTCGGAAGTTAAAAAGCTTTTAGCCAACGGTGCCACTCAGTGGTCAGGTACGTGCCTGGAAAAAGATTAGTAAACAGGCACCGGAGGTTCTGCCAAACCTTATATGCTGATGTGGCCTGAACTGGTTGCGGCTAACCTCGAAAGAGGTCTTGAGGTTCTAGTGGAAAGCTCAATGAAAACATCAGCCTAGTGTGCAGCAGCACTGAAAAAGGTAAACTCCTTGGTAGGAATTATTAGGAAAGGGACTGAA
>NW_015282820.1:0-332 GCF_001447785.1 Gekko japonicus | reverse complement strand
CTAGTTCTGTTCCTTTTGATGTACTGGATGTGGCAGACTTATAAATTGCCTTCGACTCTCTTTAATTTATGTTGCTACTCCTTCTTCCTGTGGAACTCAGAGTGCCATACACTGGGTTCCCAGACGGCTGCGTTCCTGGGGGCTCTTCTTAGCTTCAGCAAGGTTGCTGCTTTATGTTCCTTCAGACCCTGGCCTGAGTCCAGTAAACACAGGATGGGGAGGCTCTGGAGGTGGGGGTTTGGTAGATTCCCCCCTCCCATCGCTGTGAAGCAGTGCTGAAACTGCATAACTCTCTTTGTGTATACTTCCTTTTGAAGTAAGTGGAGGAGGAG
>NW_015282819.1:0-332 GCF_001447785.1 Gekko japonicus | reverse complement strand
TTAGTATCTGGTATGCCAAGGTGAATATGCTCACCAGGCAAGCATACTTTGATCAACTGCTGCAACCTACTTATAAGCTTGTTATAAGTTCATCCTGTCCTCACTTCTTGCTGCCCAACTGAAGCACTGAGCCAAGCAGCTTGGCAACTGCACAATAACTGTGGTCGATATATTCCATTTCTTTATGGCTGCTTTTGCAGCTGTGCTGTAGAAGATTTCAGTCCCTACCCAGGGTCATGGTTGATTAGACCACGGAAGTGTTCCCTGTCTGTACCTGTGCAGTAAAAAGCATTATTTAAATGGAACTGCATTTAATACATTGTCCACTTTTG
>NW_015282818.1:0-332 GCF_001447785.1 Gekko japonicus | reverse complement strand
CTAGAGAGCTTGTTTTCAGTACATTTGAGGACCTCTGACTTTACCAGTGCTCTTCCTGTGCTGCATTGCGAACTGCTTTTAAAGCTCCCCCAGGCTTTTGGAGTAGCAAGCCATGCAGTGCAGGATGGGAGTGTGAAACCCTGCTGGAGCACATAGGTAACAGCAATGGAACTATGTCGTCGTATTAGGCAATCCTCCGTGCACTCGGTGTTCTTTGAACTTGGGCACGAATGGGCCATTAAATTGTTCCAGGCATCTGGGGAGTGAGTCATACACACCTGCCAGAGTGAGGGCTCAATCCAGTTTTGGTTTGGCAAGAGTGGTGGTGTGCA
>NW_015282817.1:0-332 GCF_001447785.1 Gekko japonicus | reverse complement strand
CCCAGGCTCCACTTCCAAAATCTCCAGGTGTTTTCTAACCTTGAGCTGGCTATCGTTTATTCAGCTCAAATTGGAATGAAGGCCTGTTCCCCCCCTTTTTTGAGACTTGATGTCATACAGACCGTTCCTCCCTCCTTGCCTGGCCCAGTTCCTCATTATGGGTCCCCTCGAAATACTTGAGTTTTGCTTATTAACTTCAGACTCTGCCTGGCTCGCTCGTAACCACAAGAGAGCGATTGTTGCTTAAACGAAAATACATGGCGGGTACATAAAGCCACATCCCCTGCAATTATTTCAAATAATAGGGGAAAAAATTGAAAAGGGGGGGGGGG
>NW_015282816.1:0-332 GCF_001447785.1 Gekko japonicus | reverse complement strand
CCACCACCACTTCTCCAGCCGAATGCAACTTTGCCTCCTGACCAAAGCACTGGCCTCTCCTTAGCCCTTGGCACACTGATCAGACTGCTGATTTAGTTCCAGCTGTCGACTGGCTGCTGCCTCTGTCTTGACCCTCCCACGGCCTCCAGTGGCTTCCGGCCCCTGTGCTGCTGGGACGTGCCCTTCCGCTCCTGAGCTCTTAGCTGCCTGCAGCCCAATGCTAGCAGCGTCCTCCCACTGCTACGTCAACGCACTCAAGATGATCCTTCCCACGAGCCACACCGTGTGCATTAAGGAGTGATTCATCACATGAATCAGCCTTAAGTGCTTCA
>NW_015282815.1:0-332 GCF_001447785.1 Gekko japonicus | reverse complement strand
TCTGTATAGTTTGACTACAAGCAGAGGAGCTAAATATATAAATCTCTCTTTTTTCCTGGAAAATATGAAAGTGTGGAACTATTCATCGAGGCTGCTTCTAAAGTACCATTTAAGGAAGCTTAACTGAGCTCAGAAAGCATCATTCTATACACTTGAGAGTTTTTTGGTCATGCTTTCAACAGTTGCAGCCCTGTCCAAACTATATTGGTGAAGTAAAATTTTACTCTTTACTTAGCCTTTTAATGCAATCCTCACCAAAGTTACACTGTTCTAGATCAATTGAAGTCAATGGACTTAGCAGGATGTTACTCTGTTTAGGATTTTTTTTTTTT
>NW_015282814.1:0-332 GCF_001447785.1 Gekko japonicus | reverse complement strand
GCAATAACTGTGCTCCCCTGCTAGAACCTCTAAACAAGTACATACATTTAATCGACTCTTCTTAATGTGTTCTGGTTAATACGAAGAGCCAGTGTGGTGTAATCATTAAGAATGGTGGACTAGGATATAGGATACCAGGTTCCAGTACCTACTATGGTATGCAGGACACATAGGTGACTTAGTCCAATCACTGTTTCATGGCCTAACCTACCCGTCATGATGATACAATTGAAGAATAGTAAATTATTTATGTTACTCTGATCTTCTTGAGAAGTAGGGTGGAATAAAAACATTCTAAAATAAATAAATTCTCTGACAGCATCTGATTTTTT
>NW_015282813.1:0-332 GCF_001447785.1 Gekko japonicus | reverse complement strand
CCCGTGTTTCCACCTCCCTGAAAGAGTATTTAAGGTGTCATTACACCTCATTACCCTTCTAGCCTTTTCTGGAGCAACATCCAAGCTACACTCTTGGCTTCAGCCGCGGTAACTTGATTTCTGGACCTCAGCCTGGGGCAGAACAGAAGGGGCTCCCCCACTCCAAGCACCCTCTGCCTCTGTTCTGGTTCACACTGCTGGGCTCTTGTTCGTATGGCAGGGCGTACATCAGTCCTTAACATATTAGCATCAGATTTAAAAAGTACTAACTATGTGTAAGTTTTATACCATGTCCTCCAGTAGAAAGAGAACTGGTAGAAAGAGAACCTTAG
>NW_015282812.1:0-333 GCF_001447785.1 Gekko japonicus | reverse complement strand
TGCTTACCTTCCAAGCTCTGATGAGATTGAGCTATACTGGGCCATACAGCAAGAAATATTCCTTCAATAACCTGTGTTCTAACTGCACTGTTGTCATTTACATCATAACATTTCATTGGCAACATCCTGAAAGGCTAGTTCAATCAGAAACATTTCTAGTTAATTAGTTCCCTTTTCCTAGGAACTTTCTCCAAACACTCTGCACAGCTTCTGCTAACTGTTGACTCTTTATCTTTTATCTAAATCTTACCTGTGTGAATGAAATGGTGGAAAGTTTTAATTTGTCACTCCCTAAATTCTGAGACCACCTCATGGATCACTGCCTTGTCGTGG
>NW_015282811.1:0-332 GCF_001447785.1 Gekko japonicus | reverse complement strand
GGAGCATTTTGGACACTGGTAGGATTCCATGGCTCTGTTTGTGATGCAAGATCATAGAATCATACTGGGGGGGGGGGTTGGACACAGGGACAGGCATGCTTAGTTTCCCCGTTACTGCTTTGGCTGTCAATACAGCAGCCACAGGACTTCCATGTGGCAGGTTTCCCAATAGCTTCCCTGCCCCATTTCCCAAACAGTGGCCATTCCCCCTGCACCCCCATGGGATTTTTTTTTAGTTTTATTTTTTAAATAAGCCGTTGAATATCATTATATTGGTATAGTGTTATAACAATATGTGTTATAATGATTTCCAGACTTTCAGTTGTTGTTGT
>NW_015282810.1:0-332 GCF_001447785.1 Gekko japonicus | reverse complement strand
ATTCATGATAGCAATCTTTTTCGGAGTCACATCTTCTTCATCTTCCCATGGGCGTTCTGAAGTCCGCTTGCAAGCCAGCCATGGTTCGTTGAAGTGTCAAAGGGAACCAGGAGACCGTAGCATCTCCCCTCCCCGGAGCGATGAAAACAAAGCACAGTATCTTAGCAGCAGCGGGAGGGGGGGGAGGCTGCCTCGCCCCTTTTGTGATAGGGGTCACTCTTCTGCTCCCCTGTCTTAGATTCGAATTTGTGGTAGTCCAGAGGACCCCATTCTGGATGTCCTTACTGTCGGTGTGGGCCTGAATGTTAAAGGCTCTGCCCACGGGGGGTGGG
>NW_015282809.1:0-332 GCF_001447785.1 Gekko japonicus | reverse complement strand
AAATACAGTTTGATAATAATTGTGTATCAACATGAAACAAACAATGGATACCAATGTCAGAACCGTTTATACAACTCAACATATCAACTGATAGATCCTCTATTAGGTGTAAGGGTATCGTCCTAGTGGATTATAGATGTGAAGACTAATTACACTATCAATATCCGGCAGAGGTTCCCCCTAGTAATGTTTCGTAGCGTTAACCATTTATGATAATGTGGGTTGGAAGGAAGTATATCATGTGTTAATAGGTAAGAAAATATTGGGTACCAGGTCGATTCAAATTTTGAAAGAAGGGTCTGGCTTGTTTGTGCTTCCGTAGCTGTTAATAC
>NW_015282808.1:0-332 GCF_001447785.1 Gekko japonicus | reverse complement strand
GACAGAAAGACACAAGCGAAACGGAAGAAATCAGGAAATAAATTACCACGAGAATTTTTCGATATAATAGAAGAGTATTCTCTTATGGATGCTTGGAGAGTACGGAATATAGATAAAAAAGATTACACATTTTACTCAGCAAGACATGGATCATGGTCAAGGATAGATATGGCGTGGATGTCTATCACCTCGGTTCCAGATATTGTAGAGGTGGAAATTCTACCCAACACCTTTGCAGACCATAGTCCCATGATGGTAACGTTAAAAGACAGACAGAGGAAAACAAAATGGAGAGTGAACAAAAATCTAACAAAAAATAAAGAATTTGATAA
>NW_015282807.1:0-332 GCF_001447785.1 Gekko japonicus | reverse complement strand
TTTATTTGCACAATGGGCCTTATTCCTAGCTATATTTATAAAGGAGGAGCTGTATGAATTCTAGGAGAGGTTAAGATTTGGGTCTTGCTCACAGCTCATTGTGTCTCATATTCTAGAACAGAACATCAACAGCAGATGCAAACTGAAGTTGACTCCCAGTTCCCAAAGGTGAAGCTTGCACAATTCAGCAAAATAAGTTTTTGGGCTAATCCAAATAATGCATCCCCATGTGGCTTTAAATTGTCTACCATCAGAAAACCCTACTAGTATTGATTTGTTTTCCAAAATCCTTGTATGTCAAACACAGAAACCCCCTTATTACAGCCTTCTCA
>NW_015282806.1:0-332 GCF_001447785.1 Gekko japonicus | reverse complement strand
CCCTGATGTTGCCTCCTAGTGATTGCATTCAGATTTTAAAACTCTCTAACACATATGGATGGGAAGACCTATCCTCTATGACCCCAGCTTCTGTTACCCTGCCATTCAACCTTCCACAAGGCTCAGGTTGGCTTACAAGAGAATTCTAGCTGGGATAGTGCTGATGAACTGTTCATGTGAACGGCCCTTTCCTAGCGAGAGAGAGACTGTGCTGTTGCTGTTTGTGAGACACTGTGATGGCTCTAAAAAGCATTGGCATGGTCCTGTAGGCACAGCCCTTGCATGGTGGCAGAGGTTCATGTGAACAGCACCTCCATGTGAATATGGATGAG
>NW_015282805.1:0-332 GCF_001447785.1 Gekko japonicus | reverse complement strand
GGGAGAGGGGAAATGGAGCCTTTGGGTGGGTGGGAACCGTGGGGGGGCACCCATCTCTGTATTCATCTGTGTGACACATTAAATAGGCTGAAGTTCCAGCCAGATAAGATGGACATAACGTTGGTGGCCACCCTAAAGGGTGTTACACCTAGGAATGGGTGGAATAGCCCAGTCCCCCTCAGAATTTTACAAGTGATCAGAATGAAATGGGTTCTGCAATTGTATAGAAGGTGGGATCCAGACCACCCGGCCTTCTATTGCAGTTCGGGAATGAGAATGGCTAATCATGGCCCCCTTGCTGCATCAAAGGCCTTGGTGGTGGGTGGTGAGAA
>NW_015282804.1:0-332 GCF_001447785.1 Gekko japonicus | reverse complement strand
CTTATTCTGCAGAACTGTTTCTGAGGGAGTAACGCAACGTCCTCCCGAGAGTGTCTTGAGAAGAAGATTTGAGTGATGTAGGAAGCCGGCGCTGTGGTGAAGCTCACAACCCCTGATGTCTCGAGCTTGAAGGCCCTTCTCTGGCCGAAGCTCTTGAGAGAGGCACCAGTCAGAGGAGGCAACAATGGATAGGTTTAAAATTAACAGTTTCCATGACGGAACAATTATGGACTTGTTAATAAATGCGGTAATGACCTTTTTGTGTAGGGGGAGGTTAATATGGGAGGACAGAAAGAACAGCAGTAGCATGACAGGGCTCTTTTTGTAGAAAA
>NW_015282803.1:0-332 GCF_001447785.1 Gekko japonicus | reverse complement strand
TCTAAGATGTAAACATCACAGGGAACAGTGAACATCATCATGGAATGGATCTCCCGGACGTGCCCCTTCATCTTTCACTCTCCCTGCTGCAGCTGCTTTTGTGGGTCGGGGCCCTTGAGAACAGGGGAGAGGAAGTGGCTGGAGAGAGGAACAGGTGGAAATCCCTAGCCTCTTCCCCCTACCACTGTGTGCGTGGAAGTGTCTCCCATGTGTACAAAGAGGCACTGGGGTCTGACCACAGATGACTTGAGTCCAGTCGGTTTCCATTGAAATCACTTTTATAATTGCCTTTCAAGTTAATGGAGGATTATTTCTCTCCCCCCCCCCCCCCA
>NW_015282802.1:0-332 GCF_001447785.1 Gekko japonicus | reverse complement strand
AGACTCCTGAAAGTAATGATCTTGTTAGGAGGATGCATCTTGGCAATGATTGTAGTAGTCATGAGCTGTGCTGCATGGTCTGGCCTTGCTCCAGTGCTAGCTTGGCAGATAGGTTTAGCTGGATCTGATTCTGATATAATCATTTACCTCCTTATAGTAAACTTTGCAGAAGGGCAGGGCTAGCAGAAAGCACAGCTATTGCTCTTTACTGTGCTCTGCCTTCTCGGTGTCCATTGTGGCTGGAGTACAGAGCTGCATAAGAAGTAAAATAAACTGAGATGCATTCAGAATGCTGCACGGAAATGGCTTCAGGGGCCCTCCAGCTGATTTGG
>NW_015282801.1:0-332 GCF_001447785.1 Gekko japonicus | reverse complement strand
AGGTCATCACACCATAGGTGTGTGGTGCGTAGTGTTTTCCAAAACTGTGTATGTGCAATCCTTCTTCTACAGCAAGACCTGGATCCTGGGTTTCCACCTGCAAGCATCTTCCCAGCCCTTGGGTCATTGAGTTGACTAACTGCTTCGATGGGACATAGACTAGAAGTCATGCCTTCCCTGTGCAGTCCTGGTTATCCTCGGCAAAAGGATGGCTGCTTATAGGCAGCTGACCTTACAAGACATGTCTCCAGGTAGTTCTAGAGCTTGTAGCTTCAGCCTGCTTACCTCTGAACCAGAGGTCCCCAACCTTTTCTTTCTTTCTTTCTTTCTTT
>NW_015282800.1:0-332 GCF_001447785.1 Gekko japonicus | reverse complement strand
AAAAAAATCACAGAAATGCATTACTCCAAGGATACTACGATAAATGTTGTGGTTCCCACACTTGGTGATTCTAGGTGAAGATGTTCCTTGAGGAAAAACCACATAGGAATCGACTCCGCAACGGTGGAAAAGCTTCTTCTTCTGACTCTTGGGGAGATAAGTGGGAGCGATAGGATGCTATTGCATCAACAAGCCTTCGGCTCACTTGTGTGGAAGCTTACCCCGCCCTTTCCCAAAGGTTCACGGCAGGTAACAGCAGCGTGGAAAAATGATTATGTAAAAGGTGAACTCCAAATAGATTCAAACATTTAGCCTGTCCAGATCACAGAATC
>NW_015282799.1:0-332 GCF_001447785.1 Gekko japonicus | reverse complement strand
TCCTCTAATGGCAGTTCAGCTGAATTCAAACCAATGATTTCCATATTACTAACTTAAATGAGTTTTGGAACTGTTTACACAGACATAGCGCTCACCTAAGATACCTAAGACATGGAGTTCCTTGATGAGAAACCTCATATCAAACACACTTCTTGCCTCTAAACAAAACCACAGTTCCCAGGGTGCTGTTGGGGAAGCCATGAAAGGCTGCATCGGTTCTAATGCAGTTTCAATTTTTGAGGAAGATGTATCCATCAAACATGTGTCTATTTGTTTACTGTCAAAAGTCATAACATCTAACAAAAAATAACATACAAGAAGCGAACTGTTAT
>NW_015282798.1:0-332 GCF_001447785.1 Gekko japonicus | reverse complement strand
TGGTAGTCTTAAAAAAGGAAATTCCCCTGTAGAGCTATTATTAGTGTGTTCCTATTTAGGTGAGAAGCAAACTGCTGGCTTAACTCCCCACAACCACCTCCCCATTAACAACTCTGTAGGGGAATAGCACTTTAAGACTGCAAATCCTAAGGAGCTGTTTCACTTCAGTGCTGCAGTGGGGGATGGGTAGTTAAGGAGTCTTTTTCTCCCTTCCCCAAAATATGGGTGAGTGTTATTTGGGTTGGAGATGGGGGGTAGCAGCAAGTTCTCTAACTACCTTTGCCTTCTCTGCCTTCTGCTACATGAAAATAAAGAGGAAAGAGAAATCCCTC
>NW_015282797.1:0-333 GCF_001447785.1 Gekko japonicus | reverse complement strand
TGGAAAAACTTCCTAGATGGTGAGAACATTTGCCCTTTCAACTACCATGTTTTCTAATACTGATCAAAAACTTAAGGTGCTAATGCGTTTTTTTTAACACGTGAGAGGATGGCGTCAGAATGAGAATTACTGCAAAAAGCTGCCAAGCTCACAAAAATAATACGAAAGCTTATTAATTACATTCTAAGTGA
Source organism: Gekko japonicus (assembly GCF_001447785.1). Lineage (NCBI taxonomy): Eukaryota > Metazoa > Chordata > Lepidosauria > Squamata > Gekkonidae > Gekko > Gekko japonicus. The sequence goes on along the minus strand of NW_015282797.1, from coordinate 142 downwards.
TGTTCTTCTATTTTGCAAGATAGTTCCGATATACTCCTCAATATACCCCTTAACTGTTGCTAAGTCTTGGTACAGACATTTATATAGCCTATCAGGAACTGGGCACCTGATATACTCAGAGGTTAAGACGCTGAGCTGCAGA
>NW_015282796.1:0-332 GCF_001447785.1 Gekko japonicus | reverse complement strand
GGTGTTGAACACTGCTATTAAATAAAGAATCAACAGCAGCACTGCCCTGCCCCGTTCCAGATGTCTCCAGAGGTCATCCAGTGCCGTCTCTGTTCCATGGTCAGGGCAGAAACCGAACTGGAATGGATCCAAGAAAGATGCATCATCCAGGAAAACCTGAAGCTCCTCAGCTGCCGCCTTCTCAATTACCTCACCCAGGAATAGCAAGTTCGATACTGGGCAGTAGTTGGCTAGAACCACAGGGTCCGATTATGGCTTTTTAAAGAGTGGACGTACCACAGCCTCCTTCAATCCCACTGGAAAAGTCCCTGACAAAAGGGACAGGTTGATAA
>NW_015282795.1:0-333 GCF_001447785.1 Gekko japonicus | reverse complement strand
CAGGAGATCTCCAGGCCCCACATGGAGGTCAGCAGCCGAATACACAGGATGGACAACAAAGAGCAAAGTGGCAGATGAAGGTGGGATAAACGGTGGAAGGAAATAGCTTGGACTGTGAGACTATCCACTAATGGAAGGCGATTCCATTAGCAGAAGGGAACTTCCCCTGCCAGCGAGACGAATGGCTGGACCATCTCTAAATAACCTGCCAGGATAAAAGGTAACGGTACAACTAACAATCCTCCCTTATGCATATGTAAGAGGCTGACGGTGCAATGCCAGGCAGAGTTACTCCAGTCTGATCCCACTGGTTTCAACAGGCTTTGACTAGAG
>NW_015282794.1:0-332 GCF_001447785.1 Gekko japonicus | reverse complement strand
CAGCGAGGCCACAATCCAACTCATGCACACTTAAAGCCGCTGAAGCCAGTTTTTCAAAACATTTGGCCTAGGTTTTCTTTTACACAAATCAACCTCTTAATATCTTCTCTCATAAAGACTTCCATTTTTGCAGCAAGCCATAATTTGTCATTAGGTCCATTCTGAAATCCTGGTTTGTAGATAGGGTTACCAGGCACATTTTTAGAATCTTGGGGAGACTTTTGGGGGATAGCAATGGGTGAAATATGTCACCACATCAAGTGATGCTCTAGGAATTTTCTCAATTACTATGAATACCACAGAGATTGCAGGAAACTCCTAGAGCATTACTC
>NW_015282793.1:0-333 GCF_001447785.1 Gekko japonicus | reverse complement strand
CCCACCAGTGTTTCCCCAGGAGACTTTATAGCTGCATGCCTAAGCACCACAGCTACAGCCCGCTCCTCAGGAACAGTCCTGCAACAACTCACCTTCGCTATCAGCAAGCAGCTGGCAGCAAGATAGGAGGGGTGCACTTTGCCATCTTTCTTGTAACGCTGTTCTCAATCTCATTCTATGGTGTTCTGGAGGGCTGGGAGCAGCCACCTGACTTTCACCTGCTGAGTCAGACCTGGGGGGTGACGGTGGCTCTGCATCAGCTGTTGGCTGTGGGTTCTGACATACCTGCAGCTCGTCTTCCTGCTGGTTGGCTGTTGTCAACTCTGGGCTGGC
>NW_015282792.1:0-333 GCF_001447785.1 Gekko japonicus | reverse complement strand
GAGGAGGAGGAGGAGGAGGAGGAGTATAATTTTGAAGGTTGGGGAGTTCTGGTCACCACTGTCAGCCATCAGTAGACAATGGAGGGCCTTTGAACCTCAACTCTGGATGATTCTTCATTTGGACTCATTCAATGTATCTGTCAGTTGCCAGTCTTTCAGTTGGATGCCTGGCAATGCAAGAGGGAAAGCCAAACATTTTTTTAACTTATTTATTTATCCAGCTGAGTTTCCTATTGGCTTCTTCTGACCTTCTCATGTCAGGGCTTGGACTTCAGCCACCTCCAACGGCCCCTCCGGGCGCTTCCAATCCCTTGGGAATGATGTGGACAATGA
>NW_015282791.1:0-333 GCF_001447785.1 Gekko japonicus | reverse complement strand
ATCCTGCTTAGTTTCCGAGATCTGAGGACATCCGGCTAGCCTGGGCCACCCAGCTCGAGGCTATTGCTAACAGTGTGCAAAACAAAGTACGTGTGCACAGCCCTTGTCTACTGAAGTCCTCCTCTGGCTCCAGCTATTTCACCCAAGAGATGTTCTTCCCGTCCTTCCAAGCCTCACCCTTGTCTCCTTTGGGGCCGGGAACTTCTTGCATACGAGCAAAAGAGATCAGCGCCCATAAGCAGGCCTCTGAAGGTGCATTTGGGGCTGCCATTTTCTCCAGAGGGACCTGCTCTCTGTCGCCTGGATTCTGGGAGATCTCCAGTCCCCATCTGG
>NW_015282790.1:0-333 GCF_001447785.1 Gekko japonicus | reverse complement strand
GACATCAGTGGCCCACCAGAGGTGTAAATTTTGTTTTGACAGATGACTGACATGATAGACATTTGAGGAGATAAACCAGTGACTTCCGCGAAAGCCCAATCTCGTCCAAATTTACCCTCAAACAATTGATTGTGCGTTTTCTTTCAACCAAATCTCTCTGATGTTGACATACCTGTCTTTGGCTGATAACGACAGAGCTATGCAAACTGATGTTATCCTAACTGGGGGCAGGCACGTCTTGCGTGTATCTGTTTTTGAAGTCATCCTTCCACCCTTTCTGCTTATGCCAAGGACTGCTGAAAGCCTTAGCGAAGAGGAAGGAAGGTTCAAAGT
>NW_015282789.1:0-333 GCF_001447785.1 Gekko japonicus | reverse complement strand
GTGGGTTGTTGTTTAATGTACTGCAAAAATATGGGATTACCTCTCACCCCTGGTCATGGGTGGGTTATCCTATACATATGCATCTTCTTCCACTGCAGTACTTTTGCAATTCAGTTCATAACATACAGTTCAGCATATTCAGAAGAGGGTAAAGGCATCTCTTCCCTGACCTCAGTGTGTGAATGTATCAAAGCATAAAACAGTAAACTGCTAAACCAGATTTTAAAAAGAAGCATTATACATTCCAACTCTAGTTTGCAAAAGCTCAGGAGGAAAATATATCTCTACATATGCACGTCCTACATTTATTATCTTGAAAGCAGTTGAAAGTCT
>NW_015282788.1:0-332 GCF_001447785.1 Gekko japonicus | reverse complement strand
AGTGACGGAAACCCTCACCCTGCCCTCAGCCACAGGCCTGGCGGAACAGCCCTGCCTCGCAGGCCCGGCGGAACGGCATCAAGTCCCGCAGGGCCCTGACGGGAGCTGGCAGAGAGTCCCACCGGGTCGGAGCCGGGGGGGCAAGCAAGCCTTGGGTCTGGCCGAGGACCGCCGGATCTCCCTGGGGCCAGGGACCACGGTGAAGGTCTCCTCTACAAAGGGCTGTGCGCAGGAGGCGCTGGAAGGAGAGCCAGCCGGGATCGAAGCCAAGAAGCCTCCTGAAAGGGGGCCGAGACGGTGGCTTGGCCTGAAGGCTGCAGCGGATGGTTTCA
>NW_015282787.1:0-333 GCF_001447785.1 Gekko japonicus | reverse complement strand
GTGCCATGGTATGACCACTTTGCCCTGAAAGCGTGACTGAGCATCCCAACCCCTTCCTGCTTAGGCAGCGAACTGATTTATGCTTGCCTCCGGCGACTGCTAGATCCAGTTGGTTTCCAGAACACTCTTCAGGATCCAATGCCCCCGGTGACTTGTTGGATGTGCTGATAGAGGATTGCTAGTCATCAATGAAATTGTTCCCTGGTGCCCACTTCACTCCCACTCCTACTTCACTAGCTCTGTGGTATATTTTGGAGCTATGAAGGAGAAAATGGGAATTGAGACAGCTAGAGTGGGTGTGGGAGCAGACTCGTGATGAAGCTGCAAGAACAT
>NW_015282786.1:0-333 GCF_001447785.1 Gekko japonicus | reverse complement strand
CCTTCTCCTCCTCCTCCTCCTCTTCTTTAACTGTTCTTGACATGCTGTGTTGTCCCATAACGCTTTACTGATGTCATTTGATTCTCTCATGTGTTCAGACAGCTTCTTCCCTGATTAGTTTGTCTTTTCATCTTGATCATTTGAGAGAGCAGCTGGAACTTCTGATCTCTCTATCATCATTATGTATAACAACCTGAGCCATTCAGGTCCCTGACAGATTCACACCTGATTGATGGTACCAGGGAAAAAGCAAACAGCCAGCCATATCAGTCCATGCAAACCAAAAACCAAAAATGGAATCTGTGGGCCATTTATAGAACAAAGCAAACTGAT
>NW_015282785.1:0-333 GCF_001447785.1 Gekko japonicus | reverse complement strand
CCCCCTGCCTGATTTTTCTAAATGAGATAATTCACCTAGCCAAATATGCTGGCTGCTACAAGCAGCAAGCCAGGGGAGGCTTTGGTCTCTGCTTTTAGGTCTGTCCTCTGGGGAGATGTGATTGGAAGGCAGGCTAAGCTAAACGGCCGTCAGATCCAGCAGGGCTTTGATGTTCTTATACATTCCCATCACCATACTCTCTACCAAGGGACATATATGGGCTGTGATCTTCTTAGGCAGGTTGAGATGGTAAAAAAATCCTCTAGAGCCCTTTGCCAGGACCCTGACCTGGATGGGCCAGGGGAGCCCAATCCTGTCACATCTCAGAAGCTA
>NW_015282784.1:0-333 GCF_001447785.1 Gekko japonicus | reverse complement strand
CATCCCTTCCCTCTTGATGCTGGGACCGGCTTCCCTGTCTCATTTTGGCACCTGAGTAGATAAACAAAGCTCTGGCCATCACAGGAATGAGAGCTAGCGAGCCAGCAGAGGAAACAGGACTGCGCTCAATTCAATCATGGTAAGTGGGGTTGAATCACCACGACCTGAAATAAAGCCTTACTTCACCCCAGGGCCGAACATGCAGAATCAAGGTCCCCCAGTAATTCATCCCTGTGCTTTTAGCCTCCAGCAGAGCCTGCCGCCATTAGCGTGTTTGTCTGTAAACACAACATCCATGCCGGTATCTCTCTCTCTCTTTTTTTTAAGTACCCA
>NW_015282783.1:0-333 GCF_001447785.1 Gekko japonicus | reverse complement strand
TATTAAATAAAGCAGCATATTGTTGTATCAGAATCATTCAGTTATTGCCAGAGTTTGGCTGTAGCACTATGCAGAACAGTAAACTGACCTTGTAAGGTTGAATAGAGTACAGATGCAAGCTCCCCCATCTCAGTGGTTGTGGGGAACAGTAAGTGTGGCTTTTCTGTATGAGTACAGAAAGCTTTGCCTTTATCATATTCAGGTGTGATGTGATAATGCAGACAAATTTGACTACATAGCATTGTCAGACCTGTTCAGAATGACGAGAATATTTACTGCCTTCACTCTGGTTTGGCCTTGTGATTGTCTCATATATACAGGTAGAATCAGCTA
>NW_015282782.1:0-333 GCF_001447785.1 Gekko japonicus | reverse complement strand
AGATCAGAGTCCGCCTGCACTTCACCACTGCGCCAAGCTGGCCCAGGGAGCCCCTTCACCCCCCACCCCACCCCCGCTCACCCTTGTCCAGCTTCTTGTGCTTCTCGAGGAAGGCGAGCCAGTCCTTGCTGGTGGCGATCTCCTCGTGCTTCTCGCTGGGGATGTCCTCCTTGCAGGCCGACTTCAGCTGGCCCAGGTCCTCCAGGGTGATGTTCCCCGCCAGCTCCTCCAGCAGGCTGCTGTACTCGGCCATCGCTGTGGGGAGGGGAGCAGAGGGGGGGGGTCAGACCCACGGGCCCGGCCAGCGCACACACACACCCACCCACCCGGCAC
>NW_015282781.1:0-333 GCF_001447785.1 Gekko japonicus | reverse complement strand
CCTCCTCTTCTTCTCCCTCCTCTTCCTCTCCCTTCGCCATCTCTTCCTCCAGCACTAGATGGTGGTGGGATTCCAGCGAGGTCACTGTTTGGTGTTGGGCGGCGGAAACCCCAGGGTAGGTGCCTTCCGCAGGCGGGGGCGTTAAGGCGTCGGGTCGCGGGAGCTCCTCCGAGGAAGTATCTGGAAGGAAATTTCTAGTCCTCATAGACACGTCCATAACTTTTTTTCTTTTTTTGGTCTTCTAAAATAGTTTTGAGGCTGCCCCCGTCACCACCCCAATTCTGTACTTTCGTGCAGCAGACTTTTGTTGTTGTTGTTGCAGGCAAAAGGCAA
>NW_015282780.1:0-333 GCF_001447785.1 Gekko japonicus | reverse complement strand
AGTGGCTTGTAAACAATGCTCTTCCCTAATGCCTCTGTGACAATCACACAGTGTAAAATAAGGGTAATATTCAAAACTGTATGTTTTATTATAGGTCCAAGATCCTGTAAACTTTTGGCTGTATGTAGGTGAGATCTAGGTGAGCTTCTGTGAAGGACTCTGGTAGGCCTCTTTCCCCTTTCTTTTTAAAATGACATTCAGCAAATGACAGTAAGCATCCTTGATCTGTTACTGTGTCAATTTACAATTGTGGTACAGTAGTTAGTGTGTCAGACTAAGATCAAAGAGACTCAGGTTTTAGTGTCCACTTTGCCATGGAAGCTGACTGGGTGA
>NW_015282779.1:0-333 GCF_001447785.1 Gekko japonicus | reverse complement strand
AAAAAAAATATTGTTCTTGCCTAAGTAGAGCTGAAGGTGAACATGTGACATCAGGAGATCGGAGATCCTTCTGTTCGGAGAAGTAGTGACCTTATCCAAGTTTCCATGGATGCTTAACAGAACCACTGAGGGCTTTTTCTGAACAATTTGTGCTCTTTTAAAAAGTGCCATTCTGAGACACTGACCTAACAAAGGCATGCCAACATTCTCAGCAATAGTATTACAGAACAGTTGAGACATTTGGTATTAGCCCCTCAGGGAACACACCCAGCAGGGGACCATAATGGCACCCCAAGTTACAAAGGAAAGAAATAAAGACAGTGAGAATTTTTT
>NW_015282778.1:0-333 GCF_001447785.1 Gekko japonicus | reverse complement strand
TGCTAATGAGTTCCTGGTGGGCTTTTTTTGTAGAAAATCTAACAACAAAGTGCCATGTGAATGGATCAGCTCAATCTGGCCTGTATTAGGACCGCTGAAACATCCCTCCCATCAAACATCTTACCTTCAATAATTCTGTCTACTGTGAGAAATGCTTTGTCAACATTTCCTTGTTCTATTTTCTTTTCTTCTATGAGGTATGAATTATGCCGTATCGCATCCTGCAATGAAGGTGAGAACATGACATTCAGTCCCAGAAGAGCATAGCAAAACACAACAACAACATTGCCGTCTTCATTTTGTGATTCTTTAGATATGTGGAATATTTTCCTA
>NW_015282777.1:0-333 GCF_001447785.1 Gekko japonicus | reverse complement strand
ATGACCCACCTGAGGGTCCTGACGCATGGGCTGAAATCCACTGGCATAGATTATCTGTATACCCATCAAAGGTTCAAAGTCCCAGGGGTTTTCAAGTGAGGGACTTAAAAATCTCAGTGGAGCAGAGAGGAAAGAAATGTGCAACCAGAGGAAGAGGATGAATACTCGCTAGCTGAGATGGGGTTCACGCATGCAAAAGAATTAGATGGTAGGATGCTAAGGGGGCAGAGTGGACTGTACCACTTCACATTGCATGAGGTGGATTCCAACTGGGGGTGCTCCTTTATGTTTAAAAGAAGACAATCTCCCACCAAATAGAAAATTAGCAAGGAG
>NW_015282776.1:0-333 GCF_001447785.1 Gekko japonicus | reverse complement strand
CTACAGTAGCAAATAGTGTGTCTCATTCTCCCGACATAACAACCGCAATCCCAAATACACAACAGTTCAAAGAAATCTACCTCGACAGCACTGGGATTCACTGGGAAACTAGTACTCCTACGCCACTAAGACTGGCCCCAAACTGCTTGCTCCACCCATACAGCTAAATCCACATCAAGGCCACAGCCTAATCAAACGTTAAATCGACTCAAGTCAATGAGCAGCAGCATTCATAAACTCTTGTGCTGGATTGCAGCCTGAATGTAACAGTTTAATTAAAGGAGCGATTCTTAACATACCATTCAGGATACAGTTACTATAGCACTAAGTAAG
>NW_015282775.1:0-333 GCF_001447785.1 Gekko japonicus | reverse complement strand
ATTCTTGTATTTGTTCTCCTTTTTGTTTGTTAGCAAGCAATTCTATGATCATAATCACTGGAGACTGACTCCTGCAGGGTATGTCATTTGCATTTGTTCCACCCGGTACTGACACCGGGCAGCTATCATGGATATGTCAGGGTAATGTCGCCTCATTCTTCTCTTCCTGAGGAGGATTCAGTTTTATATTCTAGAGTTTGTGATGCAAATGTTCCAGGTTACCAGATGAGCCTCCCAGATTTCTGTCTTTGGTTCTGTTTATCTGCTGCTCCCACGTTGGCCTTATTAGGCAGGCACATTTACAGTACGATCCTAAACAGAGGAAAAGGTAAA
>NW_015282774.1:0-333 GCF_001447785.1 Gekko japonicus | reverse complement strand
GAGCGAATGCCAGGTGCAGAATGGACCATTTGTTTAATAATAATGTAATATGGAAAGGAATGGAACCGTGCAGGTCCCAACGGCAAGTTTGGAAAGGGTCAGAACTGCTTGGTTAATGCCCTCCGAAGAGAGTCAGTGTGGGTTGCCCAGCTAAAAGGCAGGCAGGGAGAGGACTTTTTAGATTAGCCCAATCGTGCTAGGCAGTTTGAGCAAAAGAGCCAGATGCCGTGGGTGGCAGAATGCAGTTCAGAAATGGGAATCTCTTAACATAGGGAAGGAGACCAACCGGGAAGTACAATGTCCTGGACTTAACTTTCTATCCTGGCCATGCAC
>NW_015282773.1:0-333 GCF_001447785.1 Gekko japonicus | reverse complement strand
GTTCCTGCCCAAAAATAGCCCTGAAAAGGAATTCATTGGGTTGGGCCCAAAAGTTGTTTTCTTCAGGAGTAATGCACTTTGTTCATCCTAAAGGGACACTTTTTGCCAATTTCTTTTCGTACTTCCTATATTTCACTTTGATTTCTCCAAAACCTTGTTCCTGGAGGACTGGGGAATAGTTTCACTTGAATAATGAGGGAAGGAAGAGACTGTCGGCCAACATTTGATTCACTGGGGTGCATGACTATAATTTCAGTGACAAAGATGGGCTCACCCATTAGCTGAAGCATTAGGGGTAAGTTCTGTTTTTATATTACAGTGGACTTTGCCCTT
>NW_015282772.1:0-333 GCF_001447785.1 Gekko japonicus | reverse complement strand
GGGGGGGAATAGTGCCTAAGGCAATACAATAAAACCGTGCAGCCATTACAATATTTCAGCCATTTCAAAATCAGCCAGAGCTGTGGTCGTCAGGCTGCAGCCTACTGGTTGGTCCCTCAGTCAAAGTAGCCCCCCCTTGCATCAGCCAGAGCTTGGGCCTGTTCCACTGCAGCTCCCACTCTATAGAGAGGGCTCCCCGTGATAGTAAAGGGAGTTCCATTGTCAGAAATCTTCAGGAGGCCCTGTGAGGCCATTTTGTTTACAAGGGCTTTGAATGCACAAATGGTAAGGTGTTTCTGAGCTCCTCATCTTCTCCGATCTTGGAAGCTAAGT
>NW_015282771.1:0-333 GCF_001447785.1 Gekko japonicus | reverse complement strand
GGGGGGGGCACAGACCTCCCTCCGGGAACCAGGCGCTAGAGAAGGGCTCTCTCGTCCCCCACCCACTCCAGGGCACTCACTGCAGAGGTGTCTCCCCCGTGTGTGTTCGTCGGTGAACTTCCAGGTGGTTCTTCCTCTTGAAGGACTTGCCACAGGTTTCACAGGTAAACTCGCGGACTCCTAGAAGGATGGTGAAAGGAACTAGGTCAACCCGTCTGAGAAGGGAAGATCTCACCCAGAGGCCTCTCTGCCTGAATAGCAAGGCTTGCACTCGGGAGACCCAATCCAACCACAAGTGACTGCTTGACCCAGCAGGGCTCTTCTGATGGTCTT
>NW_015282770.1:0-333 GCF_001447785.1 Gekko japonicus | reverse complement strand
AATTAAATGGCTCTTCCATTGGAGGAAGATTCCTTAGACTGGAAGTAGGTTACTTGAGCAATGGTTTCTCCAGACAACTGTGTCCATAGTCACAAGGACTTCTGCCTACAGAGCTCAGTTTTCTTGCCTTCCCACTCCTGTTGTAGCCTTACTGCCCTGGAAGATAGCAGGGATTATGTCCACAGAAGCACTGCACTGCATCCAAGGCACTGTACTTGCCTTAAATCCCAAACTTAATTTCTAAAATGTGGGATTCAACCATGTCTGCAAGTCACATATATAGGGCTGGCTGTAATCACTCAGTGATTATCAGGAGACACAATGAATGGTCAA
>NW_015282769.1:0-333 GCF_001447785.1 Gekko japonicus | reverse complement strand
AGAAGGCTTCGCTCAGATGAGCAGAACTGTTGAAGTGGAACATACCAGGAGAGGCTGTCCTGCACGTAAATGGATCCAATGCCTTTAAGGTCTTTGTAGGTGGTAACTAGAACTGAACCCAGAAACCAACTGGTAACCAATGGAGTATCTCCAGGAAGGGAATAATATGCAGATTCCGATTAGCATCTGATAATAGCTGGGGTGTGGCATTCTATAACCAACTGGAGTTTCTAAGATGTCCTTAAGGGGAGGGCCCATGTAGTGCACACTACAGTAGTCCGGCAGCCCATAGCATGGTTTCACGTGGCTAGGTCCAGCAGTCAAGTCAGAGGC
>NW_015282768.1:0-333 GCF_001447785.1 Gekko japonicus | reverse complement strand
ACAAAACAATTTTAGAAAACAATGCATTAAAAACAAAATTTAAAAATGTATCCCCTAACCAGCAGGACTGCCCAGGCTTGGGTAACCCCAAAAACTCTCCAGAAGAGCTCTGTTTTGCATTATCACCGGAACGCCAGGGTGGTAGAAGGGTTGCCAACCTCCAGGTGGCACCTGGAGATCTGTTATTACACGTTATCTCCAGACTACCAAGATCGGTTCCCCTGGAGAAAATGGCTGCTTGGAGGGTGGGCAGTGTGGCCTTGTACCCTGCTGAGTTCCTCCACCAAACCCCAGCACACACACACCCCAAATCTCCTGGCATTTCCCAACCTA
>NW_015282767.1:0-333 GCF_001447785.1 Gekko japonicus | reverse complement strand
GGAAACAGCAGTAGGAACAGAAAAGCACAAAGATGTCTTCCATTCTGTTTGCATTGGTTTGAATCCAAGCCAGTGGGTTGGATACACCCAGGTTTTACAGAGATGAGAAAGGGAGATAGGAAATCTCTTGGACCATGGAAAAGACTATGGTGAGTATCATGGGACCTGCATTGGCCAAAACCAAGTGGAATGGAGACAGTAATAAAGAAGGAAAATTGGAAAGGCTGAGAGAAAAAGCTGACTGGATCCAACCCAGTGTCCCTGAAAATATAATTTAACTTCTCTTCCTTCAAGGGTTTAATTTAGCCAATAGATAACAACAAGAGGGGACCC
>NW_015282766.1:0-333 GCF_001447785.1 Gekko japonicus | reverse complement strand
CTTAAAACGGGCAATGGGCAGATTGCTCCTGAGTGGGGCTTCTGTGTTAATGAGCAGCCGCTCACATGCGGAGCTTAGGGGGAACACTAAGTCTGGAGCTTAGGTAGAAGGATACAGTGAATTTTTGAAACGTAGTTTGGTATTTGACATGTTACTGTAATAACAAGGAATGCAAAAAGAACACTATTTTTTAAAGAATGCCCATTCCTTCTAAAGAGCGATAGCTTTTTATTGAATTGTAAGGTCGTTCGTACTTCAGTGTCCTCAAGAGCATAATCGTGTTGATTAATCAGCTACATACAGATTGATCAAGTAAGGTGCATTTTAGATGTT
>NW_015282765.1:0-333 GCF_001447785.1 Gekko japonicus | reverse complement strand
TCAGCTTAGAGGGAACACTGCTCAGTAGTATAGGCCACAGACCCTAATTGTTTATCCAAGTAATTTTGTGGATCAATTTGCACAGGGCAACACTGTTGCCTGCGTAGAAAAGCCGTCTGACCAATACTGTGTCCTGACCTCAGGCAGCTTCATGTGTGTGTTCACTATATCCGTGCTCCATGCATAGCATATCAGGCACAGTTTAGCAAGCATTAATGCCTTCCAATATGGCAAGCATGAGAGACCCAGGCAAGCCCTATTAAAGCAAATTACGGAGGCTCAGTTGTGGAGCCCTTTGAAAGAGGAGTAAAGTACACATCTTGGGGAGGATGC
>NW_015282764.1:0-333 GCF_001447785.1 Gekko japonicus | reverse complement strand
AGCTACTGCTTGTCTGAGTTTCAGTATATGTATGTTTGTCTTCTGAAATTCTGCACATAGAGTTTGGAATCTGGTACAGAATTTGGATGCTGAATGGTTCCATGCTGTTAGTCCTCATATCCATGGGCCAACTGCAAATGTACTGGCAGCATCCCACTGATCAGAGGCTGCTGCTGAGTGTATGTTGAAGGTCCTCAGGTTCCGTATCTGAGATCTTCAGTTTCAGGAATTCAGGAAACAGAGAAAGCCCTTCCTATAACTGAGATGCTGAAGAGTGGTGGCTGCACATTCCAGATAGGCAATACTAATGTTAGCCGAATTGCTTTATTTACA
>NW_015282763.1:0-333 GCF_001447785.1 Gekko japonicus | reverse complement strand
ACCACTACACCAAACTGGCTTTACCCCCCAATATCTCCCCAGATGCCATGGTGCTTATATGCAGCTCTCCGTGTCCAGGTCTGGTTTGGGCTCTGGTCTGAATCAACCCTTTTATAGATTTCTCTTGCAGGGAGGCGTGTGTGTAGTTGTCACTTAGATTTATGAGAGGCTAATGAGTTGGGTGGGTAACCTCACCTTAAACAAACAGTGGGAGTCGGGAAGGGATTAGGCCCCCCCCCACCATGCTAATGAAAAACACCGCCTCTGACTTGCAATTTTGTGAAAATATTAATGGGAGCAAATACGAGGGTTTCTCAAAGACATTTTTATACA
>NW_015282762.1:0-333 GCF_001447785.1 Gekko japonicus | reverse complement strand
CTCAACCCCCTCCCACAGCTTGGGCACAGGCTCACCCCCGGGAGGTCCGTAAACTGGAAGCCCCATACAGTTTCCTTCTATTATAACATTCCTTAAGATTTCTGACTTCCTCAAGGTGTTTGAACTTTAATAAAGATGTTATTCTAAGGCTGCAGGGGAAGCTATTTTTGAAGTTATGAACAATGTGAATTGGACTTTGTAGTGTTCCTTTCAGTGTTTTTTAATTGTTGTGAGCCCTTGAGAGAATGTAGAAATAGCATTTTGTTATGGCTGTGGTTGTGGTTGTGAACTTGTGATTGCCATCGTCAGGGGTCATTTCCTGCCGGAGCACCC
>NW_015282761.1:0-333 GCF_001447785.1 Gekko japonicus | reverse complement strand
CATGGAATTTGTAGGGCCTGCATGGAATTTCTCAGTCTTTTTCTGTTCCACATCACAATTCCTTACTGGTTCTCAGCTTAAGCTGAGCCTGATATACTGTGTTAAACCTGTGCCGTTCCACTCACACAAAGGGTATTTTCCAGGTGATCATGCCAAAGTGAAGTTCTCAGCACTGGATCGGGATCCCTTCTCAGACCTCTCACATGTTTGGTTCATCCCTGTGAGTTCATTATACCTTATGTTTTTTTCCTTTTTCTGGTCCTCCAAATAGTATATGATGCATGTTGCACCCTTGTGGTAGGAATCACTTCTTTTTTTGCTGTCAAGTCACAG
>NW_015282760.1:0-333 GCF_001447785.1 Gekko japonicus | reverse complement strand
AAGGTAAGATTACATCGGTAGGTCTTAAAACGCCAGTATTAAGAACAGTTCCTTCCACCCAAAATCTTAGTCCCCCAACCCCCCTCAGCAGTCTGTACAGTAACTTCTGGTGAGTTTTCAGCTAGGATAAACCTAACTGCATTATCAGAATTGCTGATCCTGGACAGGGAAGGCTCAGTCAGAAGGAGTCGGGGAATGTGAGTGGAGGGGGCAGCGTCGCAGAACGTGGTCTAAAGTGCGAGAAAGGAGGTGAGTGAGGTCGCCACAGAGGAGAAGGAGGACGACGATGCCGACGAGGAGGCTGCCTGGCTTCTGGGGGCACGAGAGCTGCCC
>NW_015282759.1:0-333 GCF_001447785.1 Gekko japonicus | reverse complement strand
CAAGCACAGAGAATTCACTTACCTCAGGCGGGTGGCGGTGACACCAGGGAGCTGTGCTGGGTCCGGTGGTGGTTCTTGTGCAGCACAGAGGTCCACGCTGGGCTCAGTGATGGTGGCTACACAGCCCAGGACCCATGCTGGGCATGCTGCTGCTGCTTGCGCAGCCCGAGAGCTGCACTCCAGGCCTAGGTGTCACACTGGGCACGGGCCCATCCAAAAAGTGGGGGGGAGGGAATCCCCCCCCCATGAATATCGTGGGCCTAAATTTGAATATTTTCAAATCCTGAATAAGGACTCCTGAGAGTCCTGACATCTGTTTATCTGTGCAACTGC
>NW_015282758.1:0-333 GCF_001447785.1 Gekko japonicus | reverse complement strand
TATAGGTAATTCAAACAAAAGCCCCTTCCATCCCCCAGGCACATGTCACACATTGCACACCACGCCTAACGTTGCTATCGCAACCAAGTAAGATAACATATGTCTTGGTTATCTACAGCTCAGGCTGGTACAAAGAAGCTTTCAAGGACATCTTTCCTGGGAACAGGAAAGGAGGCCCGACTTGCAAGGAAAGTTATGGCTTCTAGAAGCGAAAGGCCCCAGTCTCACACTCATTCACTCACCCCCTCCCTGCAGGAATTCCCACCCCCCAATAGTCATGGCAACCAAAGCGAACAAAGTAAGCGAGGTTTGACACCTACCTTGCAGAGTTGT
>NW_015282757.1:0-333 GCF_001447785.1 Gekko japonicus | reverse complement strand
TTGGTTGGAGGAATGTCATGTTACTATGAATAACTGTCATTAGCAAGAATTGTAACTGTGAAGGTTCGGTCTGTTTTGATGTGTTTCAGGGTTAATAAAATATCAAACGCTGTTGCTCCTGGGTGTTGTTGAAAGAGCACGAGCAATTGCAAAGATGAAAAACGGCAGATCTGCATTGGGCACCGCAGAAAGCAGATGTAAACAAAAGTAACCGTCAAAGGTGAACTCGCGTAGCTCTTTCGAGATGCAGGCTTGATGATCCTAAATGAAATCTCTGTATCATTTTCTTAAACATGTCAGGGAAACGGAGTTGTTTGCTTAGTGTGGGGACAA
>NW_015282756.1:0-333 GCF_001447785.1 Gekko japonicus | reverse complement strand
CTTTGCTCCACTACAGTGAATGTGGACTAGTCTGGAAAGTGGGTCTCATTCACATGGACATGTGTAGCTGCACATGGTAACACTGACTGCAAATGGTAACACTTGGAAGAACAATCATTTAAGGAATTCATGCTGACTGCAGAATTTAACTGGGTAGTCCAGGAGGATATGTGGAGGTGCACTATCTGCAGCTCTGATGCACACTGCTATAGCTCTGATTTGTGCAGTCACTTTTCTCCCACTAACAATCAGTGCCAGTGTAAGCATTCCTGACAAGGTAGTTCCATTGATCCATTCCATGTTGAACAAGTTGTGTGGATGATACCCATTTGT
>NW_015282755.1:0-333 GCF_001447785.1 Gekko japonicus | reverse complement strand
TGTGAGCTCGCTCACACTAAGTCAGCTTAAAGGGAGCACTGGCTGCGTTTCCCTGCGGCAAACGCAGGGATGCCTGTTTGTCTCGTTTGGCCCTTGGTTCCATTCTACAGCTCGAGGACTGAGGGAGGCAGTGCCCGGAGGGATTGGTTGGGCAACTTTTATGATCTGTGAGTGCTCGTGGGCATCTCGTAGTCAAACAGGCATTCCCAGGGCTCCCACGTGACGTGGCGGAGGAGGCTTCGGCATGCCCTGGGGCTGCCGATTGGCTTGGAGATCCCCCCAATTTGGGCCTGTGCCGCTTGGATCCCTGTTTACCTTGAGAATCCCTGAAAC
>NW_015282754.1:0-333 GCF_001447785.1 Gekko japonicus | reverse complement strand
TTTCATTTACAGCCAAGCTGCTTGATAGATGGTCATTAGATCTGATCTTTCGAGTCGCTATAATCATAATTGTCCAGAGTAATGGGCACCATACAAACGCCACCGATTGCCAAATACGTATCCATCTGTTCAACGTGCAGCAATGGGGGGATGGCTGAAAGGAGTTAAGTGCCTTGTAAATGGGGTTTATTTGCTGGGATAATTGAAGCACTGAATGCAATTTTTGGGGGGCACTACCCTGAGAATTAATGTGAGCGCTGGAACAATCGTTACAAACAGTTAACGCTGCACATGGTACATGACTATATCTGTTGGAGAGAAGCAGTGCTCGAA
>NW_015282753.1:0-333 GCF_001447785.1 Gekko japonicus | reverse complement strand
ACCAGAATGTTTGGATCTGGATACTAATCAAGGCAAAAGATTTGGGTTTAAATCCATTAACATTCTGTTCCAAAAAGCATTACTTGGGAGTAAATTCCATGAAATTATTTGCACTTGTAAGTTTACAATCTGAAATGTAAGACTTGCCTCCCCATCTACTTTTTCTGAATGGACCTTGTTGGACTACTCAGAGGAAGAACAAGTTACTAACAGCCTGGTACTAAACACAAGGAACCCTGGCCTCTGTTTGGATGGCACCGTGACAATGTAATTCTTTATAGAGTTATTCTAGGGTTACTCCCGTCTGCTCACAGAAATCAATGCTTTAGACTG
>NW_015282752.1:0-333 GCF_001447785.1 Gekko japonicus | reverse complement strand
CCATTGCTGCTAGTAGTTCTTATTGATCCAAAGCAAAATCCAAAACAAAAGCTTTGGACCAAAGCGACTAAATGCAACGCCTTTCTACTTTGAGAATACCTGGATTCAGCACATGAAGAGAGTGATGTCAACCAAAGGAAAAAGATCATATGAAAAGTCTGTATTTGTGGGTTGTTCTCCCAACACAAGGTCATACTGACCAGATTGGCTTCCATCAATTCATTATTTTGTGCATCAACTAACATTAATCTCCTGTATCATACATATAATTACTACCATGTTTTTCATCTGCTCCCAGCCTTTAAAGAGACCTATGTGTTCTTTTTGGTACCA
>NW_015282751.1:0-333 GCF_001447785.1 Gekko japonicus | reverse complement strand
GATATTCCTGTGTATTTCTGAAATTTTTCAGTACCCAATTACCAGCATTCTGGAGAACCCAGATATTGCTCTAGATACTTGAATACATCTGAAAAATACTGATACATAGCCTCTGAATAGAACTGCAAAGTCAGGTAATAATTTTAAGACAGGCATGACTCAAATTTTTATTCACCTAGCATTTAATTCTTCCTGACCACTCTTCTCTTTCTCCGGTCTTTCCCCTGGCTTCTCATCTATTGTATGTGAGAGTCCTGTTACTGCCACCTGCTCTTTCTCTTTGTCCTCATCCATGACGTTCCTGTGCATTACAGTGATGAGATAAAGAACATT
>NW_015282750.1:0-333 GCF_001447785.1 Gekko japonicus | reverse complement strand
CAGCTCCTTCCCGCAGTGAGTTCCACTTAAACTACTTCCGGAACATGTCTGACTGACTGGGCCTGCCTTCTGTAGTTCTGGAATGGGTTAGAGCTATTGCCTCGTGTGTTGATATCAGGTCCTGGAGGAATGATAAACTCTGCTGAGGGCCTGACACCCTTGCCCATACGCTCCCCCAGCATGTGGGCATAACAGGAAAGCAGTGAACCGGCAGGAAATACATTTCTTTGCTTGAATACATACACAGGGATCCTTGTGTATAGAGAAGAGCTGTACCGCCAGGGTTGCCAGACGCTCGATCGGAGCAAGGGATTCCCCCACCAGCACTTCCTG
>NW_015282749.1:0-333 GCF_001447785.1 Gekko japonicus | reverse complement strand
AAAGAGCAACCAAAATGATCAGGGGGCTACAGCAGCTGCCCTATCAGGATTGGTTAAAACACTCTGGGCTGTTTAGCCTAGAAAAAGATGGGCAAGGAAGATATGGTAGAGGTCTTTAAAACCATGCATGGGGTGGAGAAGAGTGGGCGGGGAGAAACTTTATTCTCCCATAATACTAGAAACTGGGGTCACACACTGAAGCTGACGGATGGGAGATTCAAGACAGAGAGAAGACTGGCTGCCATGGCTGCCATGTGCCATCCAAATTCATGGAGGATGGGGCTCAGTGGCTACTAGTGATGATGGACATCTGCTCCCTCCAGTACCAGAGGC
>NW_015282748.1:0-333 GCF_001447785.1 Gekko japonicus | reverse complement strand
CACATTCAAGTAAGGGTGAGGGAGGGACACAAAACAAATGCTTCCTGCTTTAACTGCTGCAATACTTGGCCCAAGACCCTTGTTGACAGGATTTTGTTCTTTGATGCATTTCTATGCCACTTTTCTCTCAAGATATCCAAATTAGTTTTCAACTGAAAACTTGAGAGACAGAACACACACAGGAAAACGGTATCAGGCCATAAGCTGTCTTCCCTGGAGTTTGTGTACAGGCTCCTTTGCCTGGGGTATCTTTTTCTCAGGTTATGAAACATCTCCAGGAAAGTTGGGGGAGAGGAAGTCTCAGCTGTTTTTTTCCAGGCCTTTGGTGCTTAT
>NW_015282747.1:0-333 GCF_001447785.1 Gekko japonicus | reverse complement strand
TGGAGAAAATGGGTGCTTTGCAGGGTAGATTTTATGGCAGAAAGAAGGGGAAATAAGTGCTTGACACTCGCTTCCAATATGCAAATAGGAGTTTGCAGGGAGCCAGAGTTATGTTTGCGCTAAGCCCAAATACTTCCAGATTTCTAGTAGCAAAAAAGTATTGCCCAAGCATGCTTTCAATGTCAAACAAAGCCTGGCTTTAAATGTATATTCATTCATGTGAAAAGTTAAGGAAAATGTTTTGAGAGATATTGAGAACACTGAATCCTTGCAGTTATTTTGGTTACATTATTTTGTTTGCATTTGTTTTCTTTGCAAGGCTTTTCATGTCGT
>NW_015282746.1:0-333 GCF_001447785.1 Gekko japonicus | reverse complement strand
CCACCCTGAGCCCTACTCGCAGGGAAGGGCAGCTGATTTTTTTTTTAATTATTAAGAGATCATTCAGCAATACCATAAAAGATAAGGGAAGGGCAGCTGATATATTGAATATAATACTAAATAAATAGGCATGTAAATGTATATAGTAGTATGTCTGCATGTGGATGGTGCCAAGCTTGATCATTTAAGAGAAACTGCAAAGCCAGAAGTGCTGCTGTCTCCCCAGGTGACCTTCTAGGGAGCAGAGGGCCTGCAAGAATCCAGAGTGAGCAGGAGTGTGCACCACTGCCTTGTGATACACTAAGACAGGGGTGTCGGACTCATTTGTTATGA
>NW_015282745.1:0-333 GCF_001447785.1 Gekko japonicus | reverse complement strand
TTAATCGTTGGGCAATTGAAATAATGGTTTAACAAATAGCGACACCTCTCAGGGGGAAGGGGAGAAAAGCAGAGTAATGTTCCTGCTACATTGCAGGTAGTTGGTATTAATGAGCAGATGTTTAGCAGCTGCGTTATCTTGATGGGCAGCAAGAGGATGTGATGACTCATCAATCCCATTATGGAGTATATCCTTTTGTTTGGGCTGAAGAGGAGTACATGCTTCACCTTGTGATGTTAATATGTGAAGGGATGGATGCCTGTGATAAGGGAATCCCTTATGGCACTTGCAGAGGAATCTCCTGGTTCTTTTTACAGAGTATGGCTTCTCTCA
>NW_015282744.1:0-333 GCF_001447785.1 Gekko japonicus | reverse complement strand
TTAATGGTTAAGTACCAACACCTTGAAACTGACTCGGAATCCTATTGGCAACCCGTGGAGTTCACGGAGGCCAGGTCTAATGTGCGCCCACGAAGACATCACTGTCAGCACATGTGCTGCCGTATTCTGCACCAACTGCAATTTCCGGATCAGATAGAAGGGTAGACCTGTGTAGAGCGAGTTACAGTAGTCCAGTCTGGAAGTGACCATTGCATGGATCACTGTAGCCAAGTCGCGGGTGGAGAGATATGGAGCCAGCTGCCGCGCCTGCCGTAGGTGGGGAAAAGCTGATTTGGCAACTGTGGTGACCTGAGCCTCCATAGATAATGAGGC
>NW_015282743.1:0-333 GCF_001447785.1 Gekko japonicus | reverse complement strand
TTCTCTGCACTGGGGACCAAAGCAGCTCATAGATTTGTTTTCTCCCTTCTCAATTTTTATCCTCATAACAGTCCTTTGAGGTTAGGCCAGTCACTGACCCAAGATCAGCCAGAAAGCTGAATGGGGATTCAAATCAGGACCTCCCATATCCTAGTCCTCCAACCACCAGCCCACTGGTGGGTTTTTTCCTTCCATAATGCCCAACAGCCTGTGCTCCGTGCCATTCAAAAAATTCCAGGGACACAGGGACAATCAAGAACTTCCCTGTGCTCTACTTCAGACCCTTGTACATAGAAGAGATTAAGTTGATGCAACTTCTACTTGTGTAGCTTC
>NW_015282742.1:0-333 GCF_001447785.1 Gekko japonicus | reverse complement strand
TCCTTCCATGAACTGGAGTGCAGCAGCGACGGTGACTGAAGCAACGGTGATGGACGGCGAATAGTGATTCGGCGAACATGGCAGCTGGTGGCAAAAAGCAAGCGACCCGGACAGTGTTTGGCCTGGAGGGCGCAGTGATGGGACAACGCAGCGTGGTCGGAGCCAATGAGGACGGAGACCAGTCGCTGCAGACGTCACACAGCCGTGCGCCGTAAGGACCGTGCTGGAAGGAGTCGCTGTGAAAAAGAACAGACCTTCGCCGAGATACCGTCGCCTGGAGACAGAAGATCCCTCCACGGAAAAAGAACAACATAGAAGAGCTCGGCTGCTCAG
>NW_015282741.1:0-333 GCF_001447785.1 Gekko japonicus | reverse complement strand
GGTAAGAAGAGACCTGGCAACCCTACCTCTCAGCCTGTTGTGGGTTGTAGGGCCGGATACTGACTCACTACCAACAGAGCTGGCCTTGACAGCCAGCTTCCCCATCCTGTCATCATGCTCCCCACCAGGAGCATCCTCCGACTCCAGCCGCCTCCCCAACATTCATGTGGGCCTTGTCTGCCTCCCTCTAGGTTCTGTGCCTTGGCTCCGCTGTCTGCTGTCCTTGACAGAGCAGGGAAGGGTTGCCAGCTCTTCCTTCTGAGGAGGTAAGAATGGAGGTGTGGCAGAGCCCTCTCCTACACTGTTTTTGGGTCAGAAACAATTGAGCATTTT
>NW_015282740.1:0-333 GCF_001447785.1 Gekko japonicus | reverse complement strand
TCTATGATTCTAAGTGGCAACTTTACTGTATCAACAAATCATCTAGATCAACCTCAGGTAACAGTTTTCTGGAAATCACATGGGGCGGCAAGGGTAAGCCTGTAGAGTTTACACTGGCAGGTTCCCAGACTAGCAGCAAAACATTCTTCAGAGACATCCGAACTTGCGGGATTTTGTGCCGTGCACGAAGGCTGCCTTGGAACTACCACCATCTGTACCGGCTCATGTCTCAAAGCCGATTCCTTTTCAAAATCTGCACCGATATTTCTTTCCCAAGTCAAATCGTACTGGAGAGGCTTCCAGAACCACGGCCACACAACCCGGAAAATCGAC
>NW_015282739.1:0-333 GCF_001447785.1 Gekko japonicus | reverse complement strand
GAAGACATGAACCATTACTGTGGTTGGGTTAAACTAGGGCACAATACTACTAATTAGATTGTTTTACCTAAAGTCTTACATAATGGAGATCATCCCAGGTCCTCAATATAGATTAATGTAGACCTCAGAAAGACTTGGAGCCTGTCTCCTACAGTCTCACCCTGGCTCCAGCCTTGGCAGAACAACATGGACTGTCCCTCATTTTTCATTGCCCCTGCGAGCATTTTGTTTGGATATGAATATCCTATTTTCCTTCCCAATAGGAACCCAAGTTGTCTAACATCATTCTTTGCTCCTCCATTTAATCCTCACAACAATGCTGTGAGGTAGGTT
>NW_015282738.1:0-333 GCF_001447785.1 Gekko japonicus | reverse complement strand
AAAAATGGTGCTCAGTCCTCAACGATTGTTCTCATTACAGAGACCTCTAATAAGTTCTTGGTGCAGTTACAATCCATTATAAAAGCTAAAGCATCTGCATCAGAAGCTGCATGAAGAGTTACTACAGTTCAAAGAAGAGCTGAAGGAATGTAAATACAAAAAAATTCTACAGGACCAATAAGATTATGACAACAATAAGGTTTATCCTTGGCTCTTCAATAAAAAGAACCCATTTCCATCACATTTGTGAACTCTCCCAGCACCCTGGAAGAATAATGAACTCTTTTCCCACTAACAATGAAACCAGTACAGATATAGATAAGAGCCAAGCAA
>NW_015282737.1:0-333 GCF_001447785.1 Gekko japonicus | reverse complement strand
CCACTAGACTCAGATGTTGTTCTAGATCAAATATAATTTTATTTATATTAAAGTCATAAATTAAACAAAGCATGTAGCATATATATTTTATGATTTTGTTAAATCACCCTGGTGTAACAGCCTGCAAAGATTGTTAGGCAAAAAGTAATACATTCAGTGCTACATGAAGTCATTAGGCTAGATCCAGTGACTCATGGACATAAGAACTACAAATTAATCTCTTATTTCCCTTCCTATGCATTCCTTTCCAACCCTAGGGAAACTGATTGGGTCATGGGATCCATTTGGACTGATGGCCATGTGGGTCAGGGAGGTGGCAAAACCTTCCCTTCT
>NW_015282736.1:0-333 GCF_001447785.1 Gekko japonicus | reverse complement strand
TATTATGTCCACTGCCAAATTTCTCCAACGACCTCTCTGTATAAACAGGGAGTCTGAGAATGTTGGGGTGTTTCTTATTCAAAACCCTCCCATAAGTCAAATCCCTGGTAGTGGCAGCTAGGTTAAGTATCCCTGGATCCTGAAGGGGTACGAGGTGCCATGTTGAAGGGTGCCACCATAGCAGGGCCCTTCCCCGTATCCATAGCAGCACTTATGAGAGGTGATGTTACCTACCAAACGCTGGACTTTTTCAGAACTGCATGATATCAGCCAGTTCCATGATGAGCTGCTTTTTTGCAGGTCAGCTGGACAGGATCAGTTTCAACTGACATC
>NW_015282735.1:0-333 GCF_001447785.1 Gekko japonicus | reverse complement strand
GATAAATCCTCTGTGCCATCGCTCCCCTATAAGCCTGGAGAGGTGGCATAGGAAGCCAAGGATTAGGTTGACCATGTTTGTTTGAGGAAAGTTCCCATCTGAGGAATGATTAGTTCCACTGAACAGTTCCCTGGCTCAGCCAGAAATGTCAGCCTTTCCTGCCTTGTGTTCCTAGCACTTGGGCCTAAATTCTTGCAGCCTTCCTGCATACTAGAGATGGAAGTCCTCCCAATAAGCCATGTCGTCTGTCTCCTGTGCAGACCCCCATTAAGGCTTCACTTTGTTTTTGTTTTGTTTTTTTGTATAAGTTTATTTAATACATTTTACATACAT
>NW_015282734.1:0-333 GCF_001447785.1 Gekko japonicus | reverse complement strand
CCACCCATGGTTTTCCTGTGCCCATTTGCTTCTTCAACGTATCATCTCTTCCCCAAAGCAGAAAGGTGGTTGGCTTGGGAGTAGGAGGTTGTTCAGAAGAGCTCAGGAGGCACCACCTTTGGGTCTGCAGAATACCTATGAAGAAAAAGTGGTTTCCATCATAGGAGGATCCTTGTCTTACAACCTTTCTATGTTTTGGGGTTGGCCCCAGCTCTTGTGGCAACCATACTGTGATTGGCCCATGGTGGCCATTTTATGGAGATATCTTTCCCTCATTCTCAAAATTCCAAAAGCACCCATAAAATCAACATGTCTGAGGAACCCTGAGGAGCT
>NW_015282733.1:0-333 GCF_001447785.1 Gekko japonicus | reverse complement strand
GAGATAAGATTATAAGTGGCACTCAAAATAGAGAAAACCTCCTGTCCCACACTCCGGCCCCCACTGTTTCTCAATGGAGCAGCAGGAACAAAACTGAATGGCATGCAATGCTGTGACTTCACTTCCAGGTACCCACCCAGAAGTGACATCATGATGTCACATGCCATCCTTTCCCCCAGTCTCTGCCCCCAACAAAACTCCCATCCCTCCAAATACTTTTGGTTGGCTACCCTATCTGGTTTCATCCTGAGACTCAAATGTCCCACAATCCAACTGGTGGTGTTTTACATTACTATGTTGTCATGATTTTGCGCTTAATTAAATCAGTATTTG
>NW_015282732.1:0-333 GCF_001447785.1 Gekko japonicus | reverse complement strand
AGAGAGTGCAGACTTTCAGCTGTGTGGAACATCTGCAGTGTCTGTCCACACTATTCCTGAACTGTTTCACTAGCCTGGGTGGGAAAGGCACCATTAGAAAGCAACGGATCCCAACTCTGACAATCCTATAAACTATTATTTTGCTACATACAGCTGTGCTGTAAAGAATTCTTTTCCATGGCAGGCTATACATGGGAATCAGCTGTGTTGAGGTATTCCTCAGTGGGAGGACAAATAAACCTTTTGCACACTAGTGTTTCAGTGTGGAGAAGGCATTTCATCATCACAACTGTGGGTTTCATAGTGTTGGTAGAAAGTGCCATCAAGTCACAG
>NW_015282731.1:0-333 GCF_001447785.1 Gekko japonicus | reverse complement strand
TTGATAAGTAATTGACTAGCTCTTCACCAGAGTCTTGCAATTATGCTGTTTCTTCTTCAGACCCAAGAAACTGCTGGTGCTGATAGCACCCTGCCCAGGAAACACAATTTTTTACAGGTTTAAAATAAATCAGATGTCTTTGTGGAAGAAATGGGTTGTTAACAGTTTGAACAAAAATAGAAGATGACTGTCATGTGGAAATATAAAGAAGACCTCCACCAGTCACCTGGCTGAAATGTGGGGAATCCTTGTTGTGAAAGCAGCCCAGGTCCCAACACTGATATCCTGTCAAGTTTCATGCTGCAGACACAGCCAACGAAAGTATGAAATCTC
>NW_015282730.1:0-333 GCF_001447785.1 Gekko japonicus | reverse complement strand
CTGCCCATATCCAAACCAAAAGGGATTCTCTACGATTCCCACTTGTCTTCTGTAAGTAATGTTTACTCTTCATTTAGTTGACGTTTTCTCGTAAATTGAACCTATATTATACCTAGTATCTTCACACCAGGCTGCAAATTAAAGACAGACCACATGGGCCTAATTGATGCTATACTGATTCTTCATTATTCCCAGTTGCCCTTTATAAGATGTATTCGCTCTTTGTTTAGCCAACATTTTCTTATATGTTGAACCTACTGGACAAATCAATGGTGTTTGGAATTCCATTTGGAATTCCCCCCAAAATTTGGAATATTATGTACAGTTCTGGTC
>NW_015282729.1:0-333 GCF_001447785.1 Gekko japonicus | reverse complement strand
CACCGTGCATTTAGGATGCATATTTGTGGCAGAACGTATGTGTCCATACAAATACAGGCCTTGAGAACGGATGTCAGATATAGTCATTAATTTATTTGCTGGATTTTAACCGCACGTTCCAGCTGAATAGTGGCTCCCCAAAGCGGTTCACTAGACAACATGCAGAACCAGGCGATAAAAATGATCCTTTGGGGAAGGGACTCTCCGCTGGCTGCATCCTGCCCTGCTTCCTACAGCAGCTAGCTGGCAGGGAGCTCAGCTACAGACAGATCCTGGCATGACGAAGCAACACTTAGCTGCTACCTGCCCCCCCCCCCCATCTCCTGGCTTCAG
>NW_015282728.1:0-333 GCF_001447785.1 Gekko japonicus | reverse complement strand
AAGATGCACAGTCAGGCATTCATTTATCTGGTAAACTTTTAAAGTAAGTACATATACAGTTCTGTGTTCAAAAAGTATCGAGACTATCAGTCCTGAATGTGAGAGATTTGGTTGTAAGAGGCCAGCACTGAAGATTTCAGTGGCTCCATTACAGGAGGTGGAAAGAGGGCAGGGCAGACTAATCCTTTTCAAGACAAGAGACAGGCAGGGCTGAAATTACATTTCTACAATGCAATCAGGTATGTACAACTTATCTTATTGATTGTTCCAGCTCAATTTGCCTGCCCAGTGATAGTGGAACATGAAAGCTGATGGATACATTTATACCCAGCA
>NW_015282727.1:0-333 GCF_001447785.1 Gekko japonicus | reverse complement strand
AAAGCAATAAATATGTCAAAATAAGACTGGCCACAGTATGAACTGAGACCCTGTCAGCCCCTGAGAATTAACCTTCAAAAAATCACTGAGTGCTCTGCACTGTCAGTGCACATCTGGTTTGACCCTAAATAACTGCAGTGTTCACAATGGAAAAGGAGAGATCATTTTAAAGGTCGTGTCCACATTTTTAATTAGTTTCAGAATCACTCTCTTTTCCCAGGGGAGTAAAGGAACTGAGATTCTTTGCTGAAGGAGGCAGTCTGTAAAAGAGGCTTCACACTATCGTTCAGTTCCCACTGCCTGTTTATACAATGTGGAAGTGCCATTTTAGAA
>NW_015282726.1:0-333 GCF_001447785.1 Gekko japonicus | reverse complement strand
CTCTCCAGTCCCCTGACCTCTTGGGAACCGTGAAAAATATCGAATATACCCCCTGCCCCTTGTGTTGTGGCGGAACTGTTTCTATCGCGTTGATGTCTAATAAATGTTTTACCGCCGACCATGTTCGTTTTTGCTTTGTGTTGTTTGTGGGTAGGGGGGATTGAATAAACCTCTGGGGGGGTATCGTTTTGAACTCCAATTTGTAACCCTCTGTTACCACCTCTAGGGTCCATGGGTCTGGGTGTGAGTCGACCCACGCCTCTCTGAAGGATGAGAGGCGTCCCCCCACTGGAGGATGAGGACCGTCACGCTCTGGGGTTCTTTGGATTTTTA
>NW_015282725.1:0-333 GCF_001447785.1 Gekko japonicus | reverse complement strand
CTGGAGGTTGGGAACCCTAAAAGGAGGTGATATAGTCCACCCTCCCTGTCTGTGCTGCCTTTCTCTCCAGTGGGGACACAAAGCTGCTTAGACTGTTCTCCCCTTTTCTCCTCCGAACCACCTTGTGAGGCAGTTCTGTCCGGGAGTGTGCGACTGGGCCAAAGTCAGCCGGCAACCTTCCATGGCAGAGTGGGGATTCGCACCTGGATCTCCATGATCTTAGTCTGACATTCTAAGCGCTACTCCACACAGGCTCGGACAAGTCAGGGAAGTGCTTAAAAATCCCCCATGGTTTTTTTCACACAGGGGGATGTTTTCCGCTCTCCCTGCCTG
>NW_015282724.1:0-333 GCF_001447785.1 Gekko japonicus | reverse complement strand
CTCAATGCTGTAGTTGGGAAGTGCTGAACATGAAATAAGCCCGTGGGGAAAACATGTCAGCTATTCATTGCTTCTACACTAGCCACTTACAGTGCAATCCAAAGTATGTATAGTCATGAGTTCAATGGGACACACTCCATAGTAAGTGTGCTTAAGCTTAGAGTGCAACAGCCATCTACTGTTCACACTTAAGCATTATGGAGAAACTCTCCATAATGCATGCATGTATGTCTGGACAGTCACCACTCCTCCACGTTCTGGTTAATCATCTTTCGCTGGCTGTTGGTCACCACTATGGTAGTGGAAAGTGCTGCCAAGTTGCAGCTGATTTAT
>NW_015282723.1:0-333 GCF_001447785.1 Gekko japonicus | reverse complement strand
CCTTTCACCATTCTCTTAAGGTGCCACTTTGACGTCTTATCCTGCTACTTCAGAACAACAGGGCCATCCATCCGGAATGCGTAACAACACAGAGAACGACACTCTCTTCTCTCCTGGCTCTCTGCCCGCCCCAGAACAAACCCCCCACAAATGGGGGGGTGGCATTCAATGCTCTCTCTAAGCTGAGTCAGTGTGGGGCAGCTCACGGATCTGTAGCCTCCAGCTCACACATTTTCTGGCCTCCGCTGGGGAAGGAGGGCTCCAGAGCCAGCCAACGGATCCCGCGGCCAAAACCCTTCCGTCGCCCCTTAACAAGAAAGGGACAAGGTCACG
>NW_015282722.1:0-333 GCF_001447785.1 Gekko japonicus | reverse complement strand
TACTTTAAGCAAGTTTAGCCACCCCTGTAATAGCCCCATTTGGCCACGTTCCTTCCTAAATGCATCAGAACTGTCGGCCTAGCTTTAAGTTCTCCTGTTGCCTTTCCCCTTCTGTAGGAAGAGGTGAGGGAAGAGCAAAAAGCAATGCTGCCCCAGCAAGCCCCAACTGCTGTTCGGCTCCGTCGGTGTGGCTACTGCATGCTGAAGGTGGGTACTTTGTGTGGGACCTTATGGGAAAACCTGCCTCTCCCCCCTTCCCAAGGAAACCCACTTTCAGGGCCCCGGATGCTTTCTAGGGTCTTGCATCAGCAGAATGCTCCTTTTATTGGAGGA
>NW_015282721.1:0-333 GCF_001447785.1 Gekko japonicus | reverse complement strand
ACCTCTATATTGTTTGCCAAAGATGACCCTGAGACGCTGACTCGAGGTAAGGGATTGCTTCCAATTTTTTCAAGAATTAAGGATCCTACCTCTAATTTTTATTATAGGAGTAGGTAAGTGGCAGGGAAATAGGATTTGTGGTTTATTCCTATTTCTTATACTGTTTCTAAGCCTGTTGTGATTTCAAATGATGTGTGTGCTTTTTATTTTCCTATTAAATATCTTTCTGTTTTGAATATGGGCTGCCTGATCTCTGTGACCCATGATTAGCCCTTTTTGTTTACATTGGGGTGGGCAAAAAAAAAAAATCGGTCCATTTGGATTTGGCCGAAT
>NW_015282720.1:0-333 GCF_001447785.1 Gekko japonicus | reverse complement strand
CCTTTAATATAAATATTACAGTCAATAAACACATGCACACATGTACATATGTGTGTTTGTAGAACTAAGAAGCGGTAACTAAACTCAGTTATCATCATCATATAGTGATTACATTCAGCTTCATTGATGGAATTCAAAACAATTTGTTTATCTGTTATATTTGGCATGAAAGATGAAATTATATGGCTGAGAGTTTAACTGAGATTCTGGGTTCATCTCTACCACCTGCAATAGAAATAACATTAGGAACAGGGTATCTGTTCAATCAAAAATGGAAAATATATTATTTTAGTGTCTGGCACACCGCATTTTATATGCTATTTCAATAGTAAC
>NW_015282719.1:0-333 GCF_001447785.1 Gekko japonicus | reverse complement strand
AGGCCAACTGAAGTTACAAAGAGACTCTTTTAGCCCAGACATAATGGATTTGCTTGGGTTTCTCTCCCTGGCCTCTCTCTGCTTCACCTCTTATCTTTTAGCTCCACCCCTATTCTGATATTGCCCTCTCCTGTGATAAGCCTCCCTGATTCTCTCACAGGGAAGTGCTCCTCCTCCCATCATGTATGGATGCCACACCCCCAGGTGGGGGTCCCCCAGTTTTGGGCACTTCTTTCCATGCCCCTCCAGTTACCCCCACAAACAGGCAAGAAGCCAGAAACAAACACAACGTGCCTCCGTGACCCAGAAGCGACATAGGCATGTCAGTGATGT
>NW_015282718.1:0-333 GCF_001447785.1 Gekko japonicus | reverse complement strand
TTGACCTGAAGAAGAGAGGTCCTGGACAACTGTAAGTGAGGAGGAATGGGGGCACCACGCACAACCCAAGGCATCCTACCAGAGGGTCAGGCCCGGGGCCTGAACCCAGAGCAGGCACACCGGGGGTTCCCACATTCCAAAGGCAACCTGAGTCCAAATCCATCCGAGGGTTCCCCGGTGGCCCCAGGCTCCTGCTCCCCAGGCCAGCCTGGGGAATGCTGACAGCCAAAAGAGGCCATGGCAAGGGACCTGGGAAGCATCTGCAACGATGATGGCCAGATAGAGAAGTCTGGGTGGGAGCACACAGATGGGAATGGCCACCCTTCTCTGAAG
>NW_015282717.1:0-333 GCF_001447785.1 Gekko japonicus | reverse complement strand
TTATGAAAGTTGTCAGCCTTGATCTCTGTCATGGGATGGAGTTCCTCGTGGAGATCAGCTCAAAAAGGCTAACAATTGAAAGGGGGAAAAACAAGCAACAAAAATGCAAGTTAAAGCAAATCAATAACAATCCCATAGCAGCAAAAGCATTCCAGTCTGCGCAGCCATAAAGCTAACAGATAATAAAGACAATAGTCTTTCAGTAGCATAAAATAATGTTAAGAGCAGAAAAGCAGATCATAAGAACATCTACCAGGTAGGAAGATACAGGCCAAGATCATAATTAATTAGTTAATTAATTAAGTATAGTATGGCAGTGTGTGTAGTATAGCC
>NW_015282716.1:0-333 GCF_001447785.1 Gekko japonicus | reverse complement strand
GCCTAAAGACGTCTAGAGACATCATCATAGAACTTGCTGATACACGTACGAAAAGGAAAATCTTAGACCAAGCATGAAACGCTGGTGGTTTAGCCTATACAGATTAAATGTTCCAAGTATTCCCAGATCTATCTACAGAGACTTTGTAAAATTGGAAACAACTTAAACCTATAGTAACACAACTGACTGAAGCAGGAATTCAATATAGATGGCTTCCAACGGGCACGATGCAGAGCCGCCACCAAAACAAAACCCGGACAGTAGAAGATCTTGAAGGAGGAGGTATAGTCTTACAAGCTTTGTGTCTCCAGATCCCGATGGAATGTGAAAAAA
>NW_015282715.1:0-333 GCF_001447785.1 Gekko japonicus | reverse complement strand
CTTCTTTTTTTCCATCCTCTGGCCTTCCTCAATTCTATCTTTTGTTGAGCTTACTGTACTGGAAGCATGCTTCAGGGTTAGGTGTTCTGGACAAAAAAAGGCAGTTTTTAAAGCATGTATTGATCACTTGTTAACATACTCAGGGACTGAGAAATCTCTCTGAAATCCGTGTAGATCATTGCAGAAAATGCAATTTATTCCTTATATTCTTTCTTTATATCCTTTATTCCATATATTCTGCTTTGTAGTTCAGAGCCTTGGACTTTTCTTTTCTTGATTACATTTCAATTTTCTATAGTTACATCCCAGCCTGCTTTTCCTAACCATGGGACT
>NW_015282714.1:0-333 GCF_001447785.1 Gekko japonicus | reverse complement strand
ACAGAAGAGTGTTGTTGGGAGTGAGTTCGCGCCAGAGTCTGACAGTAATGGTTTTGCACAAGTCTTGGTGGTTCTTTTTAGAAAATCCTAAAACTGCAGGATATCTGTGTCCCTTCAGCCTCTCCGACACGTATCTCATTGTGACGCACAAAGACGAACACACAAGCTTTCCTAGGTATAGAGGCGAAGCCGACGGGTCACACGGTTCGGTTCACAGCCGGACCGAGGGACAAACCAGCACACGGCGCAGTCTCTCCTCCACCCACCCCAAATCTCCAGCCCTAGTCGACAGCCAAGCAGGAACGCTTAAGAACGTAAGAACATAAGAGAAGC
>NW_015282713.1:0-333 GCF_001447785.1 Gekko japonicus | reverse complement strand
GTCCCCACTTGTTAAAACATTAATTGCCTCCCTGTTATCCTCCTACCCTTCCACTTACAGCTTGGTTTCCTAGCGAGCAAGTAAGCAGTTTCATAGCTACCCATGCAAGAATCCAGAAAGATTGGAGAGACAGGACCATCACAGGCCTGTGGTTTTCTTAACCCTCAGATTCCTGGGAAACAGAAAGAGAGGAGGGCATGGAGAGGATTAGTTCTGTGGAGGCCTCAAGGCACAGCAAGACATCATCAGTGCAAGTGAAACATGAAAATAAAAAGCTGCTTTCAGCCTACCAGGCCTGTAGCCATGGTGGTGCAAATAGGGACAGTGCCTCAT
>NW_015282712.1:0-333 GCF_001447785.1 Gekko japonicus | reverse complement strand
AGGCTAGAAAGAAACAACTGTATAGAGTTTCTCTTAAAAAAAAAAAGTCAAAGCACTTGGGGGTGGCTTCCTGTAAACGAGAATAAAAGTCAGAAATGCACAACCGAGTGCTATTAAATTACATTGTTAATCTAACGACTGGTGGCGGAAAGCATCAAAGGCTAATTTTAAAGCAATTATTCATTGGGTCGTTTGCAGGGGGATTTGTCATTTCAAGAACTGTGCTGAAGGGAAGCGGAGCAGGGAAGTTGGGGAGCCGAGCGAGTTTAAAAACCATCCATGTGATCCGTTGTTTCAGACTCATTTTGCTGACTGACAGGCATGCACGACGAT
>NW_015282711.1:0-333 GCF_001447785.1 Gekko japonicus | reverse complement strand
GGCACCTGGGCTCAGCTTGGGCCCTGGAGAAAGGAGCATGCGGCTACCTGGTTTCCACAGTGAAGCGGTTCGACTTGTTCACTAGCCCTCCCTCGAGGCCGGGGCCGTAGGCACGGACGCGGCTGGGGTCGCAGCCCTCGGTGACGCCCACGCGGAAGGGGCTCTTGGGCACCGGCACGTCATCGTACGTCACTTCCACAAGATGCACACCTGGGAGACCAGAGAGTCAGAGCGGCTCCACCCTGTCCCCCCTGCCCATACCCCACAGGGGGCTCCCCTGGCCAGTTAGGGGGCCCCTCTCTTTAGAGAACAGGCTGGCTGCTCCCTAGGTTT
>NW_015282710.1:0-333 GCF_001447785.1 Gekko japonicus | reverse complement strand
TGCAGGAGAGGCCCTGTATGGAGCAGCCTTGACACTATGTTAAGAAATAGATAGCAGCCTCAGGACAGAAGCCACGGTGTTGAGAACCATACCCTTTTGGGTCAGAATGTAACTGGACTTGTTCTCCCAAATCTTGGTGAGGACTCTCCCTAGCAGGAGAATCAGCAGAAAGGCAAAGAACAGAGTTCCCTGCCATGCCACTTGGAAGACACTGTCTAGTGAAAAAACATCTGACCCTGCCAGTGAGCAGAACTGAGGACACAAGGCATTCAGGGAAGAAGCAAACAGGTCCACCTGGGGCGGCCCCCATCAGTGGAACCCAGGAAGCAGGTA
>NW_015282709.1:0-333 GCF_001447785.1 Gekko japonicus | reverse complement strand
CTAGATGTCAATCAAAAACACCCACTTGAGGGTTTTTGCTGAATCACACTAGAACTCTTGAAGAAGGTGAAACACACCTGCTCAAGAGCCTGCTCTGAAGACTCTAAAAGAGAAAGAGAGAGGGAGGGGTGGTCTTACTAGTCTTAAATATGCTTGCTGCTTCCCTCCGCCCAAAATAATAGTCTACAAGGGGATGTTACAGAATCCTGATCACTTATAGATGAAGCCATTTCCCTGTAACATTGTTTTTGTTGGGATGTTTGGCTCTAAAGGTAGAATGACTAAGACCTGTAGATTTTAATGTAATGTTTCCAGGTAGTGTAGGGTTGCCAG
>NW_015282708.1:0-333 GCF_001447785.1 Gekko japonicus | reverse complement strand
ACTCAGCAACAGCCTCCGTACTTGAATCAGACCAGCCAGAGTTTTGCTGCCATCATCCTTGTGCTCAATGGACAGCTGCGCAATGTGGTGTGCATCTTCTACTTAGTTCTATGAAACCTGGACACAGTTGAGGACAGCATGACCATCAATCTAAAACCAAAGTCCCCATGCTAGAGAACTTTCATTCCTATTTGTACCATCCAGACTGGAAATTCATGAAGAGCAAGGAGAAAGACAGACAGGTGCAAGAGGACTTCCTGACAATCTCTTTGGAGTTTCAGAACTTGGCAAAGGTCTATCAGGATGTCATTGCCGAAGTTTACCACAAGATGG
>NW_015282707.1:0-333 GCF_001447785.1 Gekko japonicus | reverse complement strand
CTAACTCAGCTTAGAGGGAACACAGATCCCCAGGTCCTTGGAGGCTAGGAGGGGGAGTGGAGCTAATCTCTGCCTTCGGTGTGGAAGAGCTAAGCTCTGATTCCCCTTCCCTTTCAGCTCTATAAGGGGCTCCCCTCCCCACTTTCGCTGGTGTGGCACTGTGGTGCCGCAGTGCAGTTTGGTAGGCAAAGGGAAGGTGAAGTGAGAGGAGGGTTTCTGGGCCAAGGGGAGTCCTGGCAACATCTTTGTTGTGTCTGAGCTTTTGTGCAGGTTCAACAGAAAACAGGGGAGGAGTGCAGTAGGGGGGCGGCAAGCAGCTTGGGAACGGGGCGT
>NW_015282706.1:0-333 GCF_001447785.1 Gekko japonicus | reverse complement strand
TGCTTAGCTTCCGAGATCGGATTTGCCTCACTGGGCTCTCCAGGTCAGGGCGGCAACCCTAGTTTTGACATCGAGCTTTCCACATGAGATAAGGCAGTCGGCAACACCAGCTCCTGAGATCTTTCCAGAACTCCTTGGAGGCCAGGAGGTCCTCCTTCCCATGTCGGGGCCCACAGACAGGAGACCGTGCCCTGTGCTGCCACCTCAGCGCTGCTTCTCAGGCTGTCTTGCACACTGTCACGCTTCTGCTTCCTACCGCCGAGGGCAGGCCTAGCAAGTACTTCAGGTCAGCGGGGCGACGTCACAGTGTTCCCTCTAAGCCGTGGAGCCTTG